>NC_055962.1:18137339-18147339 GCF_018492685.1 Alosa sapidissima
GTTCTCCCCTCCCAAAAAGAATTGGTTGGGTCCATATAGCCCGTCTTTTCCAAAAAGTTTTTTTCAGAGAAGGATAGCCGAGCCGGCCCTACAGTAGACACAAGCGTCAGGAAGTATGGATGGTAGAAAGAGGCCAGAAGAGACTGAGCAGCAGATCAACCAGTCGACCACTGAAAATTATGAGCCCGAAATTAGTGATGAGGAGGCCATGACTACAGGGACAAGTAGAGAGGATAAATTAAAGTAATTTAATGTAAGAAAGAGCAAATGATAAATATGCCTTGTTTGCTCAGAAGAGGGTGTAGTAAAGGAGTAGGCTAAATCACCAAACAACAATATAGCCTACCCATGCAAAAAACATGTAGCCTAGACACATTTGTTGAACCATGGCACTAATAAAAACTACAGGATAGTAAGAGCTGAAATGTTGCTTCATTTATCCAATTTCCACCACTATGGAAAACGTTGGCCGGTCTTGGGCCTGAAACTCCCGGGCACTGAATTCTGTCAACTGTCACCTTTTCAGTTTCAACTATGACTGGCATATTAGTAGCTGCTGGGCATAGGTGGCCTGTGGGTGTGTGAGAGTGAGATGGTGATTTGGGGAGTAAGCCCTAGAAATGCTCATACCACATGACCAAAATGTTCTCCCTACCAGCAGGTCTTTTTTTTTTTAAAGAAATATATATATATATATATTTTTTTTTTTTCATTTTTACCTGAAGTTCATACAAAAGTGGCATTTCTGTTTCTGTTTTTTTCTTTGATGTCAGCTCTAAAAATATGCTGTCTGTTCTTTGAACTTAAGAGAATTGTGCCTGAGAAGTCCTGAAAAGAATGTGATTTTGATTTGATGAGTGAGATTAAGAAGATATGGGAACCCTAAATATGCTTTATGCTTTACTATAAGAAAGCCAAAAAAAAAGTTCACAAAAGTTCAAAATAAAACCGCTTGCTTTTTACTTTTTACTTTTATCTCAAATACTTAAGTACATTAAATATCAGAAAATTACTTTTGATACTTAAGTACAGTATATATCAGATACTTTAAGACTTTTACTTAAGTAATATTCTAAAAGGTAACTTTCACTTCTACATGTACCAAAGTGTTTTTCTAGTACGATACTTGTACAATACTCAAGTATTGCTTTCTAGTACTTTATACAACACTGGCTGTGTGTTCAGTATAAAGTCCTATACGTGTCTTTGATGGTGGAGATCCTGGATCTGCAGTGAGATGCCTGTCATTAGGAGCCCCTATAGGTCTGATGAAGACATCTGCATCCCAATGGGACACGAGACACAGGAAATAGAAACAGGAAATGAGGTCAGCGTTAGCGACCATGAGGAAATATAACCTCTTTACCCTCTGCAGCAAACCCACACACAGCACAGCTGTCCAGGATCTGTTATAACAACAGGGACTTTCATATGAGACCCACTTCAAACAGTCCAGTGGTGGAGACTCGAGCGGCGTTCACACCAACATGCTTTTTCACCTCCAGGCACTCAGATTCCTTTCTTTCTCATATGGACCTATGCCACTTGACCACTTGACACTTGACTATGCCACTTGACTGCTGTGACGCACCTCACGTTATATGAACGAGGTGCAAGCAGAAAACAACAACACAACAACGCATTACATTTATATAGCGCTTTTCAACAACAACAACACATTACATTTATATAGCGCTTTTCTTTCTCACTCAAAGCGCGTCACATGGAAGGGGGGACCTCATTAACAACCACCACCAATTTGTAGCTCCCACCTGGGTGATGCACGGCAGCCATTATGCGCCAGAACACTCACCACACACCAGCTTGAGGTGGAGAGTGAGTGAGTGAGTGAGTGAGTGAATGAGCCAATTACAATGGGGCATGGGACAATGAAAGGCTCCGAAAAAATTACAAATAGTTTTTATACACATTATACACATACAAATACACATTTTATGCACATTATACACATACAAATACACATTTCCCCCCCCCTTGCTACCTATCTCTGCTAGACCAGAATGCAAGCTCTTTAGCTCATAATATCATAGCTACATGTACTTAATAATTTTCCACCAGGCGTTTTTATTTTAAAACTCAGTAATTTTTTGGAGGTGACGTGTGAACACCGCCTGTCAGCTCTTTCTCTTTGTGTCCCTTTGGACAAGCCACTGCAGTCAACCTCTCATCACAAACACACAGATACACACGCACACACACACACACACACACACACACACACACACACATATACATACTGTACACACACCCTCAATGTCAATTCTTATTCTTGGCGGGGCTGCAGGGGAGTCTCGTGGGTCTTAATGGAGGACCTTGGTCTTTTTGATGTTCATGGTCTGACGAAGTGATCAGTACGCCCTGGAAAAGACATTGATCGTGCGTTCTATTTGTACTTGCTGGCGGCTTGTGACTACTCGTAACCTGTGAGATGATGTAAATTCCTTGTCGAAAGAACTCGCCATGAACTGGGGGGGTCCTTTGACTTGTACGAGATTGCTTCTCATCAGATGAGTTTAGGGGGCGCACCATTGCGTAATTTTGTGTAACTTCTTGTTTTTCGGACAACTTACTACACGTAAGACGAGCACATTGGACAAATGGATCTCACCATGAGTATGGAGATCAGCTTCTGCTAAATCAGAATATTGTAGCTCCAAGATGGATGTGGAGGAAAAACATGGCCTGGGACTTGGAGCTGTTTAGGTTGAACTGCTTACCTTTAGCTTGCCAACAATGTGCGATAAAACCATAAACCATAATATGATGATGAGGCTCTGGATGATGTTAGTGTTCCTCAGGCCAGAGACAAGTTGTTTATATTTAGTTTACTCAATGTCCGTCATCCTACTTTCTGTCAGCCCCTGTGGCAATGAGCAGTGTGTATCTCTGTGTATGTATGTGTGTGTGTGTGTATGGAAGTGTGTGTGTGTGTGTGTGTGTGTGGGTGTGGGTGTGGGTGCGTCACGGCTCCCCTGAATCGGATGCGGGGGACGATTAGATAACATGATTATGTGTACCCATCCAGGCGGGATGGACACCAGCTCAGAGAGACCGAGGGAGATGTTCCCCTGCTGTGGTTATGAGGACATACATGCCAGTGAACACTCTCTCTCTCACACACACACACACAATTATTTACTTATATTCTCTCACACACATACATATACACACACATATGAACTTTATCCCACTGCCCAATTGCAGAGAGCTGCAGAGAGAACTCCCCAATACAAATGCACACACTCACACACATGCACACACACACATGTGCATGTGCACACTCACACACAAACACACACACACACACACACACACACACACACACTGTGACACACATATATGTTCCACTGCAGTGATGCAAAGACACAGTAAAACACATACTCACACACACATACTCATGCATATCTGCCATACCATATGCAACACACACTCGTTACACAATCGTTAACCACATCTGAGGGTTATTCTAACTTGGAACTGCTTAACTTGGGCTGGGGCAGGTTCCACCTGGTTTGGGTTGTTTTAGTTTCAGTGCGGTTGGACCTAAGGTGTGTTTGCTTAGCTTTGGTTAGGGTGGGTTCAAAAATTAATTAAATGTAAATGTTACTGTAAACCTGGTTTGGGCTGTGATTAGGGCTGTCACTTTACATTCAAAAATTGATTGCACAATCGATTGGACCAACCAACACAAGTTTCGAAAACTAAAATAGGGAATCGATTTAACCAAATATGTACACTATTCATTTTAAACAAATTAATCAAGTAAAAAAGATGGATGGTAACAAAACTCACAAACAAGCAGAAAAAGAAAACAAAGAATTCCAAAAGTTCAGTAGGCATTGCGAAAGCTAAAAAGAAAATTCCCACCAATTTTCACTTACGAAAATTAACTATGGTTTCATATGGTTTTAATGCAGTAACTATGGTTTTACCACCCATGGTGATGATGATCACCATGCTCCCAACCATAGTACAACTACTGTATGGTTTATGCATAGTTATTCATAGTAGCTTTGGTACCACCATGGTTTCATATGGTTTTAACTCATTGAATGCCAAGCTTTGTCCTAGAGTGCCAGCAATCTAGACCAGTGTCGATGAGTTTTGTACAGCCACAGCATATTCTGTGTTATAGCTATGAACACATACAATGGCTCGTTTGAAAGGTGAGACTTTAAGCTCTCAGTGGGTGCAAACCGTGTATTTCTACACGTCTCTGTTCCCAAAAAAATCCCAAGCTAAACAGTGGCTAGTTTTCATCAAAATCGCTGTTTTTTTTCTAGAAATGGAGATATAACGTCTTTCATGAAATATGAAGTGTTGCCTGTAAAGTTTCGGGGAAGTGACCTGGCGAGACTGCCACCTAGTGATACACATGCATGAATCACTGATTTGACCCAAAGCGGCAACCGAGTTATGATAAAATGTCCAGATAAAATGTCCAGATTGTGCGTTTTCATGAGTTTTCGATCGTCATATATTTCATTTCCATTCATCACAGAGTTCCTAAAATCACATATAAGGTGTGTTAGAGAGTCTAGTTTCGTAATTTAAAAAAAAAGCTTAAAGCGTAATATTACATTTTTGACACTCAACGCATGGGAAGGAAAAACGTAATATTACGTTTTTGCCCCTCATTGAGTTAATGCAGTAACTATGGTTTTATCATGGTAACCCATGGTGATGATCAACAACTATGGTTTATGCATAGTTCTTCATAGTAACTTTGGTACCACCATGGTTTCATATGGTTTTAATGCAGTAACTATGGTTTTACCATGGTAACCCAATGCAATGTTCCTGGGTGGACCCACATTATTAGGCTTTTAAATTAATACAGCCATAACATTTTTAAAAAATACAGATGTTTACTTTAGCTCAATTACCAGGACATCATTTATGGTTCATATTTGCCATTTACCCCTGTGAGATCACATTTATGATCATGATCATTTTCATTTTTTTGTGAGAAAACAAGGAAATTAAATTATAAAAAAGGTAAAAAAAAAAAAATAGGTGTTTATTTCTTAGAACTCAGAACAGGTGAAAGTGCTTGAAATTTTGTAACTTTGTGTGGGAATAGCAGGTGCAGAAAAACAACATTTCCCAATCCGCACACAGACACAGACACAGATACACACAGCAGGTCCAGTTAGGAGGAGCACACAGTTAAGGTACATAGCACCTACAATCATTACACTTGGGTCCAGTATAGACACAAACACCACATAGTAACAGTTATGTGTAGGGGGAGTGTACTGTGTTTGTGGGAGTGTACTGTGTGTGTACTGTCATTGAAAATAAGTTATTTTGTAAAACAATGAGTTATTGAGAAATAATAAATAGCATTATTTTTCTTTTAGCAAACATTAAAAAACAGGTCCCACAGACCTGAACACCTTACAAGGGTTAACTGCAGTGAAACCATGATAAAACAGTAGTGATAAACCATGAGGTCTCCATACTGACATCTGCAGCTGAACCCACATTAGCGCAGTAAATAGCACATCAGTCTTATAATCTGGAGGTTGTGAGTTCGATTCTCACATGGGGCATCAAGGGCGCCGTAGGGAGTTAGGGCGAATCTAAGAGCTCAGCACTGACAGAGAGCTCCCAGAAGGCCCAATTTTCTAACAGCACCCTTTGGGGGGGCATGGTGCTTAGTTATCAATAGTGATAATCCATGGTTAACATGGTTACAGAAAACCATGGTCAAACTATAGTCATGGTTACCCAAAAAATGATTTTCCATAAGGGTTACGCTCTGGAAACAGCCTATAGGCTAGTTTAAATCAGCTACTGCTGGTGTTTTGCTAAAAAAAAAAGGACAACAGCAATCAACCTGTTCGACATGAGACAGACGAGACGAGTGATAACCCCTAATAACTTGAGGAGTTCGATATGGAAGCACTTCGGGTTTTGGACCATATAGACCAAACTATGGAGAAGGACAAAGTGGTATGCAAACTGTGCAATCGTAAGTTCCTATACGCAAAGTTTCTAGGCAAAATTGACATTTCTAATTGTAAGCACAGCCATGTTGAAGCCTGCGGTAATGTTTTTCATTGATGTTATGGCAGTACACTCTGCTTGTTGTTTTTCGAGAAAGTTGCACTCCTGTTTGTCATTGCACACAAAATTTCACGCCAATAAATCATCAGAAATATTGCTGACTTGTGCGTCTCAAGCATCCTCTTAACGTTCATCTTAATGTCTGTTAGTTGTCCATGGATTGGCCTATATTTGTCATTGAAAATGGAAACGTCTTTAGACATGGAAAATCAATTTTACAATTGATTCAATGAACACTTACGTCTCAAAAATCGAACATCTTATGTTGGCCTGGCTGAGCTAGACTCATGGGATCCACAAATCTAGCTGAGCTTGGTATGGGTAGGCTATGTAACATCTAGACTGGGACACTGTAGACCAGCTAATGCTGGGGTGCAGGGTTGAATTGAATTGAACAGGAGGTGGAGATACTATAGGTATGTAGGTAGGCACTTTATTTGACCCCAGGAAATGCAGTGTCCAGTAGCTTTATAAGACACATAAAGTCCCTTCTTCTATCTTCTATTCTCTCTATTACCTGATCCCTATGTCTGTCTCTCCTCTCCTCTCCTCTTGAATTTCCCCTTGGGGATCAATAAAGTATCTATCTATCTATGTATCTATCTATGTATCTATCTATCTATCTATCTATCTATCTATCTATCTATCTATCTATCTATCTATCCTCTCCCCTTCTCTTCTCTTCTCTTTTCTCATCTTCTCTTCTCTGCTTTTTTTGCTCTTCTCTTCCCATCTTTCATCATCTCATCTTCTCTGCTTTTCTCTCATCTCATCTTCTCTTCTCTTGTCATCACTTCTTCTCTTCTCTCAGCCTCTCTCATCTCTTCTTCTCTCTTCTCTCTGCTGCTGTTCTCTCCATTCTCTGGGGCCCTCTGCTCTCCTCTCCTCTTCTCTCCTCTCCCCTCCTCTCCTCTCCTCTTCCTCTCCCCTCCTCTCCTCTCCTCTCCTATCCTCTCCTCTCCTCTCCTCTCCTCTCCTCTGCTCTACTCCTGGATTGTGTGCAGAGGTGATTTCGGAGAAATGTGTGTATTCTAAGGCATACATGTGGTCTGGATTATTTTTGTCGTGTTCATGTTTTAAAATATTTACTCAATGTCTTGTTTGAAGTTCAGATTGTTTGGCTGGCAGAAGAACTGAAAGAGGGGCATGCGTGTTGGTTTTACCCCCTCTAGGCCCTTACTCTTATCCCTCTCTCTCTCTCTCTCTCTCTTTCACACACACACACACACATACACACATACTCTAATATAGACACAAAGACAAACACACACACACATACACACACACATCATCGCACACACACATTCACAGAAACACACACTCACACGCGCACCCTTGACCTTCCCACACACTGTGATCATTTCCAGCCTGGTTGGCCGAAGCTCAGGCACCGTGAAGAACCGGAAACTTTCACGCCGCACTGGCACAGCACAGATTCAAAAACTGATTCCAAACTCACACACACACACACACACACACACACACACACACACACACACACACACACACACACACAAAGACCATCCATTATGGGTTTGGAGAAGAGGGAATGTCTTTGTCATGTCACCTCCCCCCTAGAGTTTGGGGCAAAACCAGGGAATGGGGAGGCATATTGTGTGTGTGTGTTTGGGACAAGGGGGGCGTCAGGAGGCGTCAGGAGGCTCGTCATTCTCTCTGTTACTGTTGGACGAGGAGAAGCAACACACAGCATTCCATTCCACACTAACACACACCAGCGCACGGAAAGTCTCCTCATGTCCACCTACGCCCCAGAGGACTGCTGGAGGAGTAAAGGCAATCACACACACACACACACACACACACACACACACAGACACACACACACACACACACACACACACACACACACACAGACACACACACACACACACACACACACACACACACACACACACAGACACACACACACACACACACACACACACACACACAGACACACACACACACACACACACACACACACACACACACACACACACAAACACACACATATGTACATACATTCAAACATATATACACACACAAATTGATTGTAATGGCACTGTTGTAAGTACACGCCCAGAGAGGTGCATATCCTGGGGTCTGGCATTGGTGTGGCTCTGATCTGGTCATATTGCACCGCATTTCCCAAAACCACACACACACACACACACACACACACACACACACACACGCATAAACACACGCAAACACACACATGCACACACACACACATACACACACAACCAAGCTTCTAGGGGTTTAACATCCACCAATAAGGCTAACTAAGTTAGCAACTTCGTTGGTCGCAATGCAATTTCCCATTGCCAACCAACTAAGTTGCTAACGGGTTAGCAACTATGGTTTTGGGAAACGCACCCCAAAACAGCAGGGGTTCTGTGTCCGGCCCCTGGAGTCCCCTCTGCCCTGCACATTTCTCTACACACCAGATGGAACTCACCAGTAGCACTTTTGATTGGGTGGGTATGGCCAACGTCTTATTATCATCTGATGAATGATGATCAACACCACCACTCTGCACCGACACAGTGACATACCCACATTCATGCACACACATTCACACGCGCACACACACACACACACATGCATACTGTACATGCTCTGGTACACACACATATACTCACACACACACTCACACACTCACATTACTCTACTGCCTAACTGCAACAAATATAATTAAATTGCCAGTCTTCAATTTCCTTCCTGGCATAGGCTGTACTCTGTGCCTAGTGCGTGCATGTATTTCACACATTATCACATCATCACATCAACCCACGGTTAACTGCAGCATCATTTGCTCTGGGCCCTGGACTGCATGTTGATGAAGACCATCCCCATGTCCTGTCATCACGCCGGCCCGCTTTTGGCCTCTGATCAAGCACATGCTGGATCAGTCACCAAACAAGCTCTTGGGGTTTTTATGCAACCAGCAGGCATACATACACACAAACACATACATGCACACGCACGCACATACATCCACGCGCGCGCACACGCGTATACACATACATTCACTCAAACACACACATGCACACGCAAACACACATGCACAGACACACACACACACACACACACACACACACACACACACACACACACACACACACACACACGTAAAAACACACATAAACATACACACACACATGCATGTGCACGCACACACACACGCGTGCGCACACGCACACACACACACACACACATACACACACACAAACACACACATGCACACACACACATGAACACACGCAAACACACAAATGCACAGACACACACACACACACACACACACACACACACACACACACACACACACACACACACACACACACATAAACATACACACACACATGCATGTGCACGCACACACACACGCGTGCGCACACGCACACACACACACACACACATACACACACACAAACACACACATGCACACACACACACACACACACACACACACACATGAACACACGCAAACACACACATGCACAGACACACACACACACACACACACACACACACACACACACACACACATACACACACAACCAAGCTTCTAGGGGTTTAACATCCACCAATAAGGCACACATGCACACACACACACACACACCTAACAAGCTTCTAGCAATTACTGTAATATCCATCCAACACACAAATGCATACATACACACATATACACACACACACACATGAAACAAGCTTTTAGAATTTAACATCCAGCGTGACATTTCAACATCATATTTACAGTCTCACTAGACACATGCCCCACGCCGCTCTACACACACTCACAGCCGCGCGGCTTCGAGCCGTAAATCTACGAAAATATTATTGTGAGCATATGTGAAACGCTAGACCTTAGGGGCCTCTAACGCCTTACAGATGTGTGTGC
>NC_055962.1:18154839-18157339 GCF_018492685.1 Alosa sapidissima
GACAACATATGGTGATAATTTTTGGAATGGTTACAGTTTATTTTCCATTATTTCCTACATACTGGACCTTTAATGTTTGTGCAAAAAGGCTGATTCATGTCCCTTGAATTTTGCAACTGCGAGGTCCATGGCAGGGCCCCACAGAAATGTTTCATTTTGTGAGTGAGATGTCCACGCTGTCCCCTCTGTGACGCATTCGCCCCCCCCAGTTTCAGAGCTATTCTAAATGCAAAATTGCACATAGGGCCGTGACTGTAGTTAACAAACTAGATCCTAATAGAAAACTGTTAGCTTTCCTGGCTAAATGGTATAAGTTATATGGTATGGTATAAGTGCTGGCGACCCAAATAAAATCTCCTGCGACCCACCTGTGGGTCGCGACCCAGTCTTTGGGAGTCAATGCAATACACTGGTCCCTTCTTTAATTTTGTCTTTCTGTAATGTCTCAACATAATGAAACATTACATGTTTAATCTGGCTTCATTCAATTTTCCGATTGTGTGATTTGCAATAGGCCTATATACAAATGATGGTACATTTTATGAATAAATGACTAATTTGCATATTTAAACATAAAATCTCAAAAACTTGTAATTCATTTTTTCTTTGGAATGACGTCACTAATCAACTGGAGAACTTTCATAGTGATAGCTATTAATTGAACATTTTCCCTTATTCTACTTAATTTACTTATAGAGTGTTGGGCACAACTTTGGCCTTTAGTCTCAAAAAAAATATGTTCCACTCCATCTATGGTCGTTGACTTTTAGTATATGATTCAGGAGTATATTAGGACCAATAAAAACTATGAGACATTTCCCTTGCAATTTTTTTTGTCTTTTTGGGCTAGATCAACTGGCCTAAATTGTTTCTCGTTGTTGAGTTGCCTGGTGGTAAGGTACGGCCGTACACCTGCATGCGTGCCTGCTTGGCCATAATATAGCGTGTGCTGCACACATACACTTTGCTCCTCTCATCTACACAGACGCAAGAGTTCACATTTCTGCAAACCATACATAACGAAAAATATTACCACACGAGGGAAATCATTGTGGTGTCCATGAAGATGTGAAAAAATAGGCATAAATCTAGCGTACACGTTTCCATGAATCATGGATGTGTTGATGACATAAATGAGGAAATATTAGAGGACTTAAGGAAACGTGATGTTGAACTGCATGGCAATGCCATTTAACCCAAATGCCCCAGCAGCAGCACGAGAGAGGAGAGCTTAACTGACAGAAGAGCTATAATAGTGAGGTAAGCAAAGTAGTCTAATGTTAGATTACATTGCAAAAATACCACCATGCATTCATAACCTCGTGATTCAGTGAGAGTGATCCCAAAACATCGGAAAGTTTCTTTGTGACATTTCTGTATTACCTTTTATCAAGAAGAAAAATCCGCCATCATAGTAGCAATCCGCCATGGAACAAGTGCGCCTGTTGTTAAAGGGAATGTGAGATGATGCTCTGATTGGTTTATTGCACGTTACGCCAACACCACACCCATGAGTAATGTAGCTACTTCATACCAACACATTTTAGATTTGCGTAGGGCGCAATAGTAATTTATCCCGCCAGTAAAATAGCAACAGCGCCCATGATCCGCCCACAAAGCTATTTGCGTTTTGCGTTTGATACTTGCGTTTCAGATCGTTAAAATAGGGCCCTCTAAAGTATTGGCCCTGACCAGTCAAGAAGACAGTAGTACATTCTTAAATGCCTTTGCTCTGCCAAGGTGTTGCTCTCCTGGGCTGGAGGCTCTTGGCCTTTGCTGCGGTGACCTTTGTGCAGTTAAGACTCAGGTTTCTGTGGAGTACCTCTATACAACAGCCACATTATAGGAGCACTGTGTCCTTATCTCACCGAATACACATGGTGGACACACACACACACACACACACACGTACACACACACACGTACACACACACACACACACACACACACACACGTACACACACACACACACGTACACACACACACACACACACACACACACACACACACACACACGTACACACACACACACACACACACACACACACACACACACACACACACACACACACAGACACATAAACACGTGCGCATGCACACAGGTCACGTTATTGGACTGTTGCCCTCTAGCCTTATGTTACATAGCAGGACCCTCACTCACAAAACACACACAACCCTCCCCCCCCCCCACACACACACACACACACATAGAGACATTAGTTTGCTTACATTCCTTTGGTTTTCCTCACATGCCCTTAGTTTTTACCATACTTCACACACACACACACACGCACACACACACACACTGAGCAATGAGCCATAGGTGGTCAACATACCCAAAGGAGAGATCACCACAGTGCAATAAAATGCAATAAAGAGGTTCAAAAAGGTTGTCTTTTAGAGGGGAAAAGACCAACCGCAGGAGCTCACACAAACACACAAAGACACACACACACACACACATACAAACACACACACAGCCACACGCACACACAGAGAA
>NC_055962.1:18162339-18164839 GCF_018492685.1 Alosa sapidissima
GAAGAGATAGTGAAAGAGGAGCTGAGGAAAAAGGGGTAGAAGAAAGGAAACAGATTAATGAGAAACAAACTGAAGAGAGAGAGAGAGAGAGAGAGAGAGAGAAGGAAAGTTCAGCAGGTCCGAAACTGCTGACAGCTCAGATAAATTAGTGTGTGCTCACAGGAAGCTTCGAAGCTAGGAGTGCAGACACTCACATCTCTCTCTCTCTCTCTCTCTCTCTCTCTCTCTCTCTCTCTCTCTCTCACACACACACACACACACACACACACACACACACAGTTGTCTAAACAGACTAACTTGGTCATTCACACACCTGAATATACACACACACATAGACTAACTCATTTATCCATACACCTGTACACACCTACACACACACACAAACACACACACACACACACACACACACACACACACACACACACACATACACATACTGTACACACTGTGATCTACCACTGTAGTGTCTAAAGACCATTTCCAAACCCCCAGAGCTAGACTTTGATGGATAATCACATGTTCATGACAGAATGCAACCTTGAGCAGTGGCCACATCAGAAGGGTAGCCCATAGCTCTAACTGGCTCAGGAGAAAGACTAAGGAACATATAGGGGTTGGACACAATAATGGAACCACCATGTTGGATACGATGCAGTAACCTCTGTCATTGGGTTTCACCTTTCATCCTGAGTTACACTTCCAGGGGCTAGATTTTCCTTGTTTTGGCAGTGCCAGCATGACTTTAGACACCTTTCCTCTCAAAACTTAACAACTCAGCTGTTTTTGTTACCGAGGGACCCAGCCATTTGCTGTCCAACAATTTGCCAACTTTTGTGACAAAAGTCACAAATTTGTGAGAACAATCTACAAATCTAATTTTTTACATTTCTAAAATTCTGACTTCAAATTTTAAAAAGTTTGACGGTAAGGCAAATTCATGGAGTTTTCCGGGAGAAATAACAAAATGGGAGGGTGCCGGGAGATGACCTTGAAATACGGGAGAAACCCAGGAAAAACGGGAGTGTTGGCAGGTATGGTTCCTGCCATTCTATTAATTAATGAACACATGGGGTGATGATCGCTAGCTGCCCAGCTGATTACATTGTAAATTACACTGCAGGCAACCCGCTACCTCTCTGGTGTGTTTCGTTTCGTCCTTGGTTAAAATATAACATACTTTTTTTTGCACAAAAGCGTCTGCTAATGAATGTAAACAGAAACAGAAGCAAACTCGACTTCTTGTGAAATCCATGACTACGCCTTTAAGCACTACTCTAGTTCAACTTAAAAAAAGCATCAATCAAATGCTGCAGGAGATGAAGGCTGGAGAGAGAAGGCAGTGATACTACTGTAGCAGGTTGTCAATGTATATTATAAATACAGCCTTGTCCTGGAGCAAAATGGTGCAACCCAACCACACAGTGATGATGCCGCATTGTGCAATAATGCCCACAGTGGTACATCCCATGGTAATCACCCAGACATGACATTCCACTTCTTCCACTTCTGTGTGTGTGACATTCCACTTATGTGTGTGTGTGTGTGTGTGGGGGGGGGGGGGGGTGTATGTGTGTGTGTGTGTGTGTGTGTGTGTGTGTGTGTGTGTGTGGTATTCACATTTCTGTGTGTGTGTTTGTGTGTGTTTGTGTGTGTGTGGGGGGGGTGTATGTGTGTGTGTGTGTGTGTGTGTGTGTGTGTGTGTGTGTCTTTAAGTTTGTGTATACATGGGTGCATGTCTTTCGATGAGCAACCTTGTATGGATATGTTTATGTGTGTCTGTGTTTTAGAGTGCACGCATATAACGTGCATTTGTAAATATGTGTGTGAGTGTGTGTGTGTGTGTGTGTGTGTGTGTATCTGTGCGTGTGTGTGTGTGTGTGAGTATGTGTGTGTGTGTGTGTATGTGTGTGAGTGTGTGTGTATCTGTGCGCGCACGTGTGTGTGTGTGTGTGTGTGTGTGTGTGTGTGTGTGTGTGTGTCTGCATTTACAAGCATGTGTGTGTGTGTGTGTGTGTGTGTGTGTGTGTGTCTGTCTGTCTGCATTTACAAGCATGTGTGTGTGTGTGTGTGTGTGTATGTGTGTGTGTGTGTGTGTGTGTGTGTGTGTGTGTGTGTGTGTGTGTGTGTGTGTGTGTGTGGAGCTCCCTCCTAGAGTATGGCCCATTGCCAGTACACTACTACAGAGCTCTTTGTTCTGCATCAATTCAAATCTATTTTATAGATTCAGCTGCAGTGAATGGGCCCAAAACTATAAACAATTACTCTGGGGGTAAGACTCATTTTAATATGGACGACGCTCACACACACACACACACACGCACACACACCTTCATACCAATACAGAGAGATACATGTATACACATGTACACAAACACACGTATACATTCATGCAGCTATAATAATTACTTAAGAATAGAAAATTCTCTATTTCAATACAGCACACACACACACACACACACACACACACACACACACACATGTACACACACAAAAGCACACA
>NC_055962.1:18167339-18187339 GCF_018492685.1 Alosa sapidissima
GACACCGCCTTCTCCAAACATACAGGCAACCTATGATCTTACTCTTACTCAGTCAGTGATTTGTAAGCCTGTAATACAGAGTTTGTGTAGGCTACCATACATTGTCGTAGGCTACCATAAATTAGAACAATCAGGCTTAGATATACTAAAAATTACCGCCTGTTTCTGACGCATTTTGCACATGTTTCTAGGCCAAGTATACTTGCGTACACAAGGAATTTGTTCTCTGCATTTATCCTATCCGTGAATTAGTGAACACACAGAGCACACAGTGAACACACAGTGAGGTGAAGCACACACTAACCTGCTACAGCGGCGCTCGTGGAGCAGTGAGGATTTAGGTGCCTTGCTCAAGGGCACTTCAGCCATTATTACTGGTCGGGAATCGAACCGGCAGCTACAAGCCCGAAGCCCTAACCAGTAGGTCACGACTGCCCCTGTGCTGCGTTGACTTCAAGGCATCTAAACCTAACCTTAACCCTAACCCTTGCCTAACCCTAGTGCCTTCCATGCAGTGCTGCCTGGAAGACAACGTTGGGGGCTTAAAACACCAAACACCAAAACATGGCACGTACAAAACTGATCGCACGTAAATTAAAGCGCATTTTGCGTGCCACTGGAGCGCAGAAAGACTATCTGCACTTTTCTCACTGATGCATATGGGAGGGAAAGTGGGAGTATCGTGCAAACACAGGGGAGGGAGGAGAAGTGCTAATAACGATTGATTAGGTATTCCGCCATATGTATGAAAACAGCGCATATCTGTTGTGGTGAAAGAATTGCCTGTTGAAAGCAGGTGTAATCCAAATTGCTGTTAAATGGGTCAATTAGAAACACTTTCAGAGACAGCTGAATCAGTATTCAGAGCATCACTTTTCTTGATACAATGTCAAAATAAAGCTTAACTTTTATTTGCCTTTCTAATATCGTATTTTCACTTTCACAACATCCACTTCTCAATCTGCTAGACTACGGTATTAAGTCATAGCCCTAGTGTACGTGCAGTAAATAGTTTTAAGTATTTTTTTGTCTGTATGTCGCTGCTCGTTGATATCATCATGTATGATCGCTGAACTTTGATTCTTTTTAATGTCGCAATCGGTTAACTCCATTCAACTGCGCTTGTGGTTCAGATGTGGGCAATTAGCGTTGTAGAGGAGGCAGGGATGGTGGTGATGAGCGTTGTTTACGTAATGAAGGGACAGCTTAATAAATTCCATGCAATGTGGCAAAGCACAGCATTCACTTTCTGTGCATAGAAACACTCGGTATTAGCTCTTTCTTTGTACATCTGGCCCTCAGCTTTGTATTATAAACACATAATGTTAGAGCATTGTTAAAGGCTGGTATTTTAACATTTTCTCAGAGAAGCACAGGTCCATATAAGAGCCAAAGCAGCAAACTAACTCCAAAATTAGAGTGCTCTTTGACATTTCACTGACAACAACAATATCCTAGGTGTTTGGGGAATCTCAGATCAATTATTAAAGCATTGTAATTCAGAGTTGAAAACCAGTTCATTTGTACAGTCTTGTTGGTGTGTATTGTACTTTGTTCTTCTCCTCTCCCCTTCTCTCTACCCCTCTCCATATCTCTCCTCATCCTCCATCTATCACATAGCATACACATACATACATGTACGCACACACACACACACACACACACACACACATACACACACATACACACACACACACATACACACACACACACATACACACACATACACACACACACACACACACACACACACACACACACACACACGCAGCTTAGCAGCATCTCACATGTATGTAAAATATGCTGTGAGGAAAGACGAGCTGGATTTACACGTCTGTGTCTTCCTCTACACCTCTCCCCTGTGGACTCCAGCCACCAAGAACACACACCCACGTCCTGCTCAAGTTGCTCAAGCACACATGTGCACACACGTATGCCTGCAGTGCACACACACACACACACACACACACACACACACACACACACACACACACACACACACACACTCACACACACACACATACACACACACCCTGCTCTGAATGCTGGGGGATGGGACCAAACGAGTACTGCTACACTTACACTTAGGCATTTGGCAGGTAGTTTTAACCAAAGTGAGGTACACTGCAAGCAAACAGGCCATCACCTAGGAAACACTGAGATGTGAAAAAGTCCATATGCATGCCTGATCTGTATGCATGTACTGTAGACCAGATGTTTTCGCATATACATTGGGATATTCTCAGTGGAAATACTGTCATACTTTACATTTACCATTTAAAATACTACCAGTGCACTACCAATGTACAAGCAAATAATCATTAAACATATTAATGCACAGGGTACTAAATCATAATACTAAGTGCTCACAGAAGAAGTCATTTCACTCTATTAGTCATTTTAATACTGAGAACTCCACTAAAAGTAGAAATATTTTATATGCAAAATTATAAGAATCACGACACCAAGACACCATCCTAAAATACAAAAGTTAGGCCAGTAGAAAGGGGGAGTTCAGTACAAAAGAGGAGCCTGTCAAACACTGGAAACAAACCTGTCATAGGTAGGGATGAACTAGAGAAGGAAGAATAAGTAGACCTGCAGTGCATTTCGCATGTTCAAACCTTTTATGGAGACATTGTGAAATTATTAAGGACACAATTAGAAGCAAATTGATTTCCTCAAGTGAGCACAAATAAATCAATGTTTTTGAAGCACAGCAGATGCCATGGCAGACATTCAAGTATTGAAACAAATTACTGAAACACATTAACCACTGATTTTAGTATATTTTGATAAAACTCAAAGGTGCCAAAGTTAAGATAGAAGCGTACGGTATTTTCCCAGCACTTGGAGTTGGGAGTAACACACACACACAGCCTCCATAGTACATCACATTCCAAAAACATACATACATACACATACACACACACACACACACACACACACACACACTATCTCTCTCTCTCTGTCTCTCTCTCTCACACACACACACACACACACACACACACACACACACACACACACACACACACACACACTATCTCTCTCTCTCTCTCTCTCTCTCTCTCTCTCACACACACACACACACACACACACACAGACACAGACACACACAGACTAATAACACCTACTGTATCATTAAACAAGAAGACGAAACCTGGCCCTAGCAGCACCAGAGCTCCAAACGCTTTAGCAGCAACCTGCTGAGAACGTTCTGGCCCGTCATACATGGTAGACTTCAAACCCCGTCCTCCGTGACCACACACTCCTGGAGCGGAGACAACTGGGTCTCATCCCACCGCACCGGCCGCTCCAGACCACATCCGCCCAGCACACACATTGCACAACACACTCTCCACAAAAGAAAACAAATCGTTAGGCCATAAGGTGGATAATTTTAGAGAATATTTGATACAATTTTTCACTGACACTGGCTCTATTCCTGAAATTGTTACAAAATGGACTTGGAGTACAAGAGAGAAAGAGAGAGAGAGAGAGAGAGAGAGAGAGAGAGAGAGAGAGAGAGAGAGAAAACACATCATAAACTGTGTATAAAAATAAAAATGTGCTGTTAAAATGGGAACCTTTCCCCACAGAGATGTATCAGGGAGGAATGGAAAAGGAGTCTGGAATATGTCAGACATGATGTGCTGTTTATTTACTGACTCATCCATTCACAAATCAGAGATTGATCTCTGGTGTTCCTTGGAGAAATTCTAGCTGGACGTTGTCACACTCAAATTCTAGTCAGAATATGAGTCTGATACTGCTCCATTGGGATGTAATTATGGGGCCTGTTTCAACCGATACAGGGGGGAATGCCTCTGCACTCAATTGGATAGACCTAACCAATCAGAATAACGAAATAGCTTACCGTGAGGTGTAGGAAGAAAACACACAAACCATCCTTCTTCTCCACAAATGCCTTAACATTGTTTTCAGGCCTTTTGTAAAAGTTATTGTGCCGTCAATATCTCCTACAACACTCATTAGCGAAATCTAAGAGATACAGTAGGGTAGGCTATTAGGAAAAAACTGATAGCCTATATCCCCTCCGTTTTTAAAAATAATTCCATTGAACACTGATATGCTACAAACATGTTATAAACAGCTGGGAAAGGCTGTCGCAAATCCCTCGAACAGGTGGTCAATCAGAGATTTCAAACGAATGCAACACGCTGTTTTCCCTTGATGAAAGTAAAACCATGAGTTTTCCCACATCTCAACTTTGGCCAAAGTTTTCAGAAATAATCGTTTTCAGTGATAAAACATCATTGAAATAATATGCATTTTCCATATGGGGTCTTAGAAGCCATCTGTCACCTAGCCACAGCGTTTTTGTTGCAAACATAATCAACCTAAGCGTGCTCAGATGACGTGATAGACGAGGCGCTGTTGCTCACCTGTCCATCATCGTAAAGCACGATCTGATTGGTCCGCCCAGCTCTTGGGCAAGCATAGTTGCTGCACACCGGAGCAATGCCAGACCGAACTTCCCGACCTCAAATGTTGTGGGCGGGACTAAGTTCGACTGGCACCCAGGCAAGAGAAATTCAGACAGGTTTGAGGTCCCAAAAAGATATTAAATTACAATGCACAAAAATAGGCCCAAGAGGATAAATAGATTTAAATAGGTTTGAATTAGCAACCACACACACACACACACACACACACTAACCTGAGTAAAGGATGTTTAAATATAGCATGACAATTAAAATGTGATTAAAATGTCATCAAAACAATTAGCCCATCATCTGTAGGATGATAAGGCTGTAAATGTTTCCTAGGCTGTGTGTGAGTTCTCCCAGCGCTGTTTGTAAGCCTGGGGGTTTGTCTTGTTTTTATGTTCTGTACTTGTTTTCTGTAGTCTTTATACTTTGTTAATATAATTTATACTTTGTTAATATACTTTGTTTACATCTTGTGACAGTACGTCTTCAGCTGTGCTTCATATGCGCCTTTCGCTATAGACCAGGTTTTTCTTAGTCAGTGGCGTAATGCTTTTTAGACAGTGCAAGATAGCGATTTTTAGATAATGCGCCAGACCACACCTTAGGTTGTTAATTGCCACACCCCTGAGCGCATTGTTCAATAAAAGAGACACGCTTTGCACTGACCTTTAGATCGCCAAGATAGAGCCCATTATGTTTTCAAAACAATTACAGTTTTTCTGGATTGCTTTGATGCTTTTAATGAAACTTGGATCCACTTTATCTTGATATTTACCTTCTTAGCAGACCAGAAGTCATCTCTTGCAAATTATTTAATGCATTTTCATTGGTTTAACTCATGTTTGGCATCCTTTTTCAAATCATTTAACACAGTTCTCATAAAGACATTGCATTGGTTTAACTCTGTGAAACAAATGATAAACATGTATTCACAGCTAATATTGCTTGCAAATTACAGTTTTACTCGATTGCTTTGACCTGCTTAAGGAAATTGGGATCCACTTGGTCTTCATTAACACTTTCTTTGCACAGCAGAAGTCATCTCTTGCGAATGCGTTCGCACATTTTCATTGGGTTCACACAGTTCTCACACCCTTTTGCAAAACAGTTAATACAGATGTCATTCAAAGTCCCCAAACTCTATTGGTTTCCCCGTGCTAAACAAAAGGAAAACATCTTTTCACATCTTTGCCTTGTCTGTTCTGTATTGTGGATCTAAGGCACATTTAGCGAAAGTACTGTATTGTCTATTTGGTGAAATCACACAATGATTTGACCACAAGATGTGTTGTTTGAAGACAAAATTTGCTTTTGCTGTGTCTTTTAAATGTTTTGAGAGTGTTAGAGTTTTTTGCAAGCTAAATGTGTCATTTTGAGTGATTCTGTTTAGACCTGTGTGTTAACTGTTTTGACAACGTGATGTAAGAGTTGACACAAGCATTATAGCAATCAAGAGAAACTGTAACACACAGGTCTAAACAGAAGCACTTTGGCCAAAATGCCACATTTTGCTTGCAAACTAACACTCTCAAAACATTTAAAACATGCAGCAAAAGCAATGTTTGCCTTCAAACAACACATCTTGTGGTCAAATCACTGTGTGATTTCAATCAATCATTATACACTGGACAACAAAATGCAAAACATAGTTCTCAAAATGAGGAGTGTCAGCCTTAATTTTTGCTATGTCTGTGCCATAGTGCCATAAAACTGTGAAAAGACTAAATGTATTGAATAAAAATGAATTGTATTCATTCCTCCCAAGATGTACTAACTGTCATTGATAAGACCTACAGTAAGCACCTACAGTAGGCAAGACAAATTTCATTGAACTACAACGTCACTATTTTTCACTGAAATAGACACCTAAACACCTGGACTTGCCAGCTTTTGTACTGTTTTCTTCACCAAATAGGCAATACAGAACTTTATCTAAATGTGCCTTAGAGCACTACCTGCAAATAGCAACACAGAACAAACATGGTATCTCTTATGGATAATGAATGATTGCTGGTTGAAGAATTGTGCAAAGGAGATTCACACATTGACATTACAAGTTCAGAATTTTGCAAGCAATATCTATTAGCTGTGAGCAGTTTTCCATTTGTTCCAACACAGTTAATCCAATGAAGTTTGGAGTCTTTGTATAAGAACTGTGTTAAATGAAGTTTGGAGTCTTTGTATGAGAACTGTGTGAAATGTTTTGAAAAAGGATGTAAAACATGTGTTAAACCTATGAAAATGTGTAAATCATTTGCAAAGAATGACTTTTGCTGTACTAAGAAGGTGAAGATCAAGATCAAGTGGATCCCAGTTTCATTAAACGCATCTAAGAAATCGAGAAAAACGGTCATTTGGGTCAGTTGTGGGTCCCCCCAATAAGGCTACCCAAAGGTGGGACGTAACAGATGATCCATAGGATCCACTCAGCCATTAGATAATGTAGGGAGAGTGTCTCATACTACACATACCGGTATACATTTGTCACCTTGATTACATATCTAAAAGTGTTATACCACAAGTGGACATGACAACACCAAACACAATCTATCTTTATGCAATAATGTCAAGATCTCATGTTTATGTAATTAGAGTAGAAATGGCAATACAGTGGCCAAACAGTAACAATAATAGTAGTAAAAACTTCACTTCAGCATAGAGAGACAGAGAGAGAGAGATAGAGAGATACTGTAGAGAGAGGAAGAGAAAAGAGAGAGAGAGAGAGAGAGAGAGAGATATGTATATAAATCACCACTAAAGTAACCTGGGCAGATTGATAAAATGTTAAAAGATACTGAAGCAGCAGTTACAATAAAAAAAGAGGAGATGATAGACTGTCGTCAAGAGGGTCGGTGAAAGGATAATTTGAAAACCAGACTGAGAGAAATAAGAGACCTTTTATAAATCTGACTCAGCTATCTCTGTGTGTGGGGGGGACCTGTCAAACACAAATAGCTGCGTGTGTGTGTGTGTGCGTGCGTGCGTGCGTGCGTGCGTGCGTGCGTGTGTCGGGGGGTTCCACCCATGTCAGCATGTTCGTCGGTATATTTTTTCTTCCTCTGCTGATACCTCCACTCAATGTCCTCCACTTACTCATGTGGAGCAACACGTAGACTTGTGCATTCTTTCACATTTACATTTTACAGCTGCTATTTTTTACATTTAATAAACAAATGATTTTATATACCAATAAGCCATGTGTCATGTGTGAAATTGTTGACTTGCTGTATGTATATTATATTAGCCTTTGTCATCTTATTTCATTATTTCTTCTTGTTATCCTTCCCTTTTTAATTCTATTTTGCCTTTAAATATTATATTTACATATTTTTATACTTCCAACACATTGCTGCTGCTGTTGTTTGTTAAACTTATTCAAATGTGAATCGATAGAGAAATTCACTCATAAAATGTCCATTTGGATGGCGCATCTGCTCAAATAAATGAGCGTGAGAGGAGACCCTGTCCAGCTGGAGCTGAGGCAGCAGGCCAACATGAGTAACTCAAGCAACATTAAACACAATCAAACAACGACTCTAAGTGCAGTTTGGCCATTAAAGATGATATGGCGAACATGACCAATCTGTGTGTGTGTGTGTGTGTGTGTGTATGTGTGTGTGTGCGTGCGCATGTGTGTGTGTGGTGTGTGTGTGTGTGTGTGTGTGTGTGGTGTGTGTGTGAATGTGAGTGTGTTTTGTGTGTGTGTTTTCTCCTCATTTAGAGAGGTTTCCAGGGTGACACATAAAGAGAGAAGTACGGCACGTTCCCCACAACTGGTAGGGTCAGGGGTCGAATTAAGTGGGTGCGTCTGTGTGTGTGTGTGTGCATCTGTGTGTGTGTGTGTTTGTGTGTGTGTGTGTGTGTGTGTGTGTGTGTGCATACAGTATGTGTATGTGTGTGTGTGCATCTGTGTGTGTGTGTGTGACATGAAATTACAGTGAGTTATTGGATGATTAAAGTTTAACTACTCAAACTGATGGCTTTGTGCTCAAGCCAATAATCTGTCACAGTCTGTATAAGAGCTCAGTTTAACATACCGACACATAGGCACACGCACACACACACACACATGCACACACACACACACACACACACACATCACAGATCACAGGCATGTATATGAAACATATGTAAGGTTGTAAATGCATATGTGTGTGTGTGTGTGTGTGTGTGTGTGTGTGTGTGTGTGTGTGTGTCTGTGTGAGGGAAAGCTTGTGTTTACTTAGGGCATGTAACAGCTGTTGCCATGATACCTCACTCATCCACTGAGTGACCACAACAAAAAAATAGCTCACAGAGATACAAACACACACACATACACACACAGACACACACACACACAAACACACACACACACACACACACACACACACACACATACACACACATACACACGCACACTATGCACACTACATACAGTACACTACGAAATCATGATGTCATGATTGTACATACAAACCCAGGCACAAGAACCAGATAGATGCAGATGTTCCCTGGGCATGCACTGCAAAAACTGTTTATCTAATAAAAATCCAACTAAGCAGGGGCGCTGCTAGAAAATGTGGGCCCTATGACAGATAATAATTCTGGGCCCCCCTGATAATATATAGTATTATCGGGGGCTCTCTGGGAGCCCCCTGTCATTGCTGGGCCCTTAGAATCGTCTAAACTTTCCCCCTCCTAGCGGCGCCCCTAAAACCAAGTGTTATTAATCTTATATCAAAATCAAAAAATTGTTTTCAGTATAAAGAGACTTACCTTGCACTTTCTCGTAAAAACGACTGACTTAATTTAATACGAGTTTGACTTATTCTAAGTGTCTCATCATGAAAACAAGCAAATTTGGCTGCCAGTGCATTAAGCAAATTTGAGACTCCTTAAAATAAGTCAAACTCTTAGTCAAAAGGATCTAATGAGAGAGTGCTTGGTAAGTCTCTTTACTAAAAACAATAGGCCTATGAAATATATTGATATTAATATAAGAATAATAACACTTTAGATTTTATTTTTTTTATAGTGTGTCCTTTCTCCCTCTCTCTCTCTCTGTCCCTCTCTCTATCTATTGTTATTATTATTATATTTCCCTGTGTGTTAGTTTGTGTTTGCATGTGTCTGTGTGTGTGTGTGTGTGTGTGTGTGTGTGTGTGTGTGAGTGTGTGTGTGTGTGTGTGTGTAAGGAAATCTCTAGTCATAAGGAGGGTGAATCTGATTTGGGCCGACAGGGTAAAGAGCTTAAAAAGGGGGGAAGACGAAAATGGAGGAGAGGATGAGAGATAATCTCATACACACATCAAGATTTACAATTTATCATGGTACATACAGACGGTTTATACATGATATCCACAATATTGATAACATACAAACAGAGCCAGCGCAGAAAGGGTGAATGTAGCAGGAAGATGCCGTAATGGTGGCTACCGGGAGAGGGCGTCCGGACAGCTTCGATGAGAGGCCTCGAGGAAGGCTGGGGTTAAAGGCAAGGAGAGATAAAGAATCATAAGCAGGGAGACAGCGAGAGCAGTGGAGTGGCGTATTAAAGAGGGTCTGGCCAATCCAAAGGGTACGAGTCTCGCCTCTGTATTTAATCCCATTAACGCCGAGACGGAGCCGACATCTCTGGTTCAGAAGGCTATTTCAGCCGTATTCTGCTTTCCACTTAATAGACTATAATCTACATCGAGCAAGCAGACCATACATTCGCCCTAATATTGCGCATATGATAATAGTAGTAGCCTTATTGTATCTGAACCTGACACTTGGTCATCTGTATCGCCAGGACTGTTTGTGGTGTAGCCTTAGGTTTCCTACTCTTAACAAAATATTAAGTTCAATACATCAGCTGCGGAAGGCAATGTCAAACACAGTGAGCTACGAGAGACACGACCACGTCCTCTCTGGTGTCTCTATGGAGACGGATTGCTGTCTAACACATTTGGATTGGCCGGCCGTGAGGGCGACCGGACAAGAAACGAGGATTTTCCATGACAACGGTGCTGCCCCGCGCCAGCTGGCTGGAGAAGGCGCAGCTCACATGTCCAGCGCGCGCCAGCCGATTCGAACCGGGTAATTTCGCACGCGCACACACACACACATACTCCCTCCCACACCTGTACGTGGCCGTGAACACGGACACGCACACCATCACGCCCTTAATATGCTTTCACACTCTACGCGTCCTCCTCCCGGAGGTGCTGGCCGGAGAGCCCATCATGTGATGGAGCCGGTATTACGGTTTAACTCGCGCACACACAGGCGGGCTTTGACCCGTGCTGATATTTATAATCCATTGAAGTGTAAAGTATAAAGCCACAAGACTAGCTGGCGCTGAGAAGAGGAGCGCAGGTCCAACGCATAGACACGGGCAGAACGGAATCATACATTCCGGTTTGAAATAGAAGCCTAGTTTCCCGCATTAGTCTGCCTTTGGACACTACTGTAGGCTACTGTGTGCTTTGCTTTAAGAAGAGTCAGAAGACGAGAATGTAGATATACCATAGATAGATACCGTATGAATGGGAAGATGTTAAACTACCATCAGGCTTTTCAATGCATGTTGTCAGCGCTCTTGAAATTCCTGAACAAAGCAAACAATATTCCCCCAACGCAGCGTCACCAGTCTGTGTCTTTTTTACGGTTTGTCACCTTGACAACCCACCACAACGGGACATGCGAACTCTGAAGTCGACCCTCACGCGGTACCGTGGGGCTTATCTCCGTTGTCAAGGTCTGGCAACGACCAGAGGACTCGTTAATTCACCGAATTTTCGGTAATGGCCCGCCCTCCAGCCCTGCCGGCCAATAGCAATCAACGCTATAGTTTCAATATCTCCGTGCTCTCGTCAGCGCTACAGTGTCAACGCTGACGGCGGAACGGACACCTCTCGCGCCCAGGGGGTAATGTGTCAGACGCCGCAGAGACACGAGAAAGAAGTAAAGCACGGCGCTCTCAACAGGAAGTGTAACTGTGCGCTGGCTGGTGAAAGAGGGGACATTGGCGGATAGCAGCAGCTGACTTTTCAAGATTTCCCGGACTGATTCGGGTTGGAACTTACCAGAGGGAATTTAAAAGTTGTTTTCCTTTTTTCCGCCACCTTTCTCCTGCACGTTTAGCCACTGACTGCGCGCTTGGAGAAGGGTGGCACGAGCATGGGATTCTTTCTGTGATGTGGATTCTTGCAGAAGCAACGGAGGCAAACCTCTGTGTACAGAACAATGTGAGACGGTACTGGCTGCTTCTGTTTCTGGATATTCTCAAGATCATTGGCAACAGCTGAGCGCGGGATATCCCAGTGGCCCGGCCGTCCCGGAGCACACCGGCATGGGCTCATAGCTGCTGTAACGGAGATACCCACTACCCAGAGGAACTTCTCACAGCGACAGACCTTTCCAATACATATGTGCTCGTGCGCCGGCGACCAGCAGTGTCGCCGTATGGGATATTAATTATATTATTTTCTCTGAATCATGAACTTTGCTGGCATCCTGATGCGGTTCCTTTTCGTGACGTTCGTGTGTTTGTCGGCTATAAAGGTAATGTGCTACTAGTGTGTGCGTGTGTGTGTGTGTCTGTCTGTGTGTACAAAGCTGTGGCACCGTTTTGAATAAGTATGCTCTTAACTGAACTGGAGTGTTAATGTATTGCTTGTCCTTGTCGCTTTACTGACGAGGTCATTGCTTGCACCTTAAAAACTCAAACTCAGGCGGTGTCTACCGGCCATAGACCCTCTCCACGTAACCGGGTCGACTGAACCAAGATGTCAGTGCCATGCACGCGTGCATTGCGCACTCTACTTTTACCACAAGTGAAAGTGCGAGCTTTTGTGCTAAATGTCCCAAAGTTCAGAGTCCGGGAACGGAGCGACGCGGGCCTACTCGGAACCGCCTCCGTGAGATCATTACGCGTTAAAGGCGCAGGGTCATTTTCTATTAACCGGCTGATTAATCTAGGCCTAACCGCGAGCAATGTAGGGCACTGCTGAACAAGTTTTACATTCTCGAACATTCACAGAGGAAAGAGCATCATTGTAACCTGCAATGACATATCACAGCCGGTCTCATCAAGTTTAGTATTAACAGGAAAGTTAAACAAACTAAGCATTACTGTAAATCCACGCTGCTTTTCTTGTACACGGGTTGATTATGGTTATAATTTTTACTGAGCTGTCAGATCAAGAGTTCAGAAAGGTCGAGAGTGCGCTGACAGGACAGTTTACCAGAGCTTTATGCCAACGCACGCAGCGTCCATGAGGAAACGAGACGAGCTGACTATTGTCTGCCGCCACGCGAACCCAAGAGCCTAACGGGAAAGTGGTGAACTCTTGGGGAACCGGTCAAGCCGTCACCCGATCAGCGGCAGCCATAGTCAACCCGAGTGTGTGCGCACAGCATTTGAATAAGTAGAGCTGGCAGAACAGCCTCAGCTGCATGAGTCCCTCAATGCGCTCGAGAAATACCGTTAGATGTGTGCGTTGGCTCTTGGGCATGTACTCGCCGGTGGGCAAACAGCAGTAGGTCTACACAGCGCAACGGCTGCAAAGTCTTTTGGTTTTCCGTTAATAGTTGTGCGAACGAGCAGGCAATGTGGTTTGGCGCAAGTCCCACGCAGGCAGCGTGTATTTTGGCATGACAGCTGGGCTCGTGGCGACGGGACTAAGTTTGGCACGCGGGAAGTCATTAAGGGCGGATCAGACCACCGGCGACGCTGCCTGCCAGCGGCTGCCGCGAGACACTTGGAAGCAGTAGACGGTGGTCTCGGCCTGCCGAGTGGCTGCACCTGTGCGACACCCCGTATTTGGCGCGCCACCGTTTGGATAGTGCACTTGTTCATGAAATGGAAAAAAAGAAAGATAAAAAACGACACTCTTGCGTGGCAGGGCCCGTAAGGCCCGCGTGCCTCCGCTACCCACTCAAGCCATCCTGAGTTTAGACGTGTCTAGTTTGAGACTGACATTTAGTAGAGCAAATGTTTTTGTTATTAGGATGTTTACCTATGTAATGTGTTTACCGGTTGTTTATGCCTATGCTTTGTTTATGTTTACCGGCCGGTTGTTTCTCGTCTCCCACAGACTGCCCACATCCCCGAGGAGGAGGGACAGCGCGTGCATGAAGGTGTGTGATGCCCTTGTCTCGAAGTTACTCCTAGAGCGCCATCTAGTGGGATACTAATAGACACGCTGTCTACCTCTATCTCCATGTGTGTCTCTCTCTCTCTCTCACACACACACACACACACACACACACACACACTCACACAAACCCAATGGATTGGAATAGTTGCATGCTGGCACACTGTATGTGAGTGTGTATATATAAGTATAAGTAAGTATATATACTTTTTTGATCCCGTGAGGGAAATTTGGTCTCTGCATTTAACCCAATCGGTGAATTAGTGAAACACAAACAGCACACAGTGTACACACAGTGAGGTGAAGCACACACTAATCCAGGCGCAGTGAGCTGCCTGCTACAACGGCGGCGCTCGGGGAGCAGTGAGGGGTTAGGTGCCTTGCTCAAGGGCACTTCAGCCGCGGCCCACTGGGGTTCGAACCGGCAACCCTCCAGTTACAAGTCCAGAGTGCTAACCAGTGGGCCACAGCTGCGTGTGCACTACCGCTCAAAAGTTTTGAGTCACTTAGAAATGTCCTTGTTCTCATCATTAATGTTGTAAATGATTGTTGTAGAAATGGCTGATCTTTAATGCAATCTACAGATGCCCATTCTCAGCAACCATTCATCCGATGTTTCAAAGGCACATTCTGTTTACTGTTCTGATGCCATTTTAAAAGGCTAACTAAGAAAACATTGGAGAACACTTTTGCAATTATGTAAGCACTGAAAACTGCTGCCCTAATTGAGAAAAAAAACAATGCAACTGATCTCAGCTGGTATTCTGTCTATAATGGAGTGGAATGGAAATTTCTAAGTGACCCTGAACTTTTGAATGGTAGTGTACATGTAATGTATGTGTGTGTGTGTGTGTGTGTGCGTGTGAGTGAGTGAGTGAGTGAGTGAGTGAGTGAGTGAGTGTGTGTGTGTGTAACATACAGGACTGAATTGTGAAGACTTGCCTCTTTACACAGTTTCATGTTGCACAACTCCTTAGAGATCTGAACTTAATCTGACACCCAGCCAGACAACTTTACCCTCCTCTCTCTCTCTCACCCCCCACAAATGGCTTATCAACTTTGGTGGAACAGAATAGGCTACCCTGCTTGAATATTGAGCATCATTTTATATCGAACAAACCTAGCAAAAGTCACTGATGTTTCCGACAGATTACATCCTCCTTGTCAGAACAAAACAAATTGAGTTTGGCAGTCAAAAATAGATTTTATAGCTATTTCCACTGATGCGGTGGAAGCTTGTGGAGGATGCAGCTCAGCCTGAAAGGTGATTGGAAGAAGTTGTTGCGTGTCGCCATTGTTTATCAAAAAGTCCTATTTTTGCCTGTCCACACAGCAACATAAAAGTTGCTTTTTTAAAAAGTTTCCATTCTGGAACCCTCTGCTGTGTGGACAAAAGGCCAAAACACAATAGAATGGAGAGAGAGAGAGAGAGAAAAAGAGAGAGAGAGAGAGAGGGAAAGAACATACAGAGTGGAGGGATAGACTGTCTGTCAAGGTCCACTGCCTCCACTCTCACTCACACACATGCACTGTCATGCACACATAAGTAGACACACACACACACACACACACAGACAAAAAGGCAAGCAGACTAATACACACACACACTCACTGGTGAATGCAGAAAGACACACAGGACATACACAGACACACTGACACAAGGTACTATACACAAGTCTGGTGTTTTCTCTCTCTCATTCTTGTCTCTTCCCCTTTCGTCCTTTTCTCGTTTACCTCCTCCTCATTTCCACTCTTTTTGTCTCTCTGTTACTCTCCCTCTCTCTACCCCTCTCTTTCTCTCCCTTACCTCTTCCTCCCTCCTCTCCATTGTCTTTCTCTCTATCCCTCTCTCTCTCTTTCTCTCCCATCCTATATCCTCCTCTCTCTCTCCTGCTCACTATCCTTTCTCCCTTTCTTCCCTCATTCTCTACCCCCCCCCTCCTTCATTTACACATTATCTTTCTCTCTTTATCTCTCTCTCCCACATGCTCTCTTTTTCTGCTGTCTAACATGTGATATGTTTTCATTTATAAATTCAAAGTGACTTTCAGATTAAAACCAAAATTAACTGGAAGGCGACCCCGTGACCTCGTTATCTCCCTCTCTTTCTCCCTCTCTGTCACTCTCTCTCTCTCTCTCTCTCTCTCTCTCTCTCTCTCTCTCCCTCCCCAGTGGTGATGCCATTCCTAGACGTATATAACCGGAGCGTGTGCCGTCCACGTGAGGTCCTGGTAGACGTGTTGGCGGAGTATCCTGACGAGGTGGAGTACATCTTCATCCCGTCCTGCGTGGCTCTGATCCGCTGTGCCGGCTGCTGTTCAGACGAGGCGGTCGAGTGTACCCCTGTGCTCACACACAACGTCACACTCGAGGTTAGGACTGCTGTTCTGTGTGCGTGTGTGTGTGTGCGTGTGTGTGTGTGTGTGTGTGTGTGTGTGTGTGTGTGTGTGTGTGTGTATGCAGTAGTGTTTATGCTGAGATCTGATGCATTATGGGAGGTACTGCATATGATCTATAGTAGTTTTATGATGATATCATGTATCAGGCAGTTGCTGTTGACTTGACTGTGTTTTAATCTCAATTAATCTTAAATGCTTGCTTTGGTCTTGTTAAATTAAGCTTTTAAGCTTTTGTGTGTGTGTGTTTGTATTTTCAGGTAAAGAGAGTAAAGCCTTTCCGACTGGAGAACAAGAGCTACATGAGTTTTACTGAACACAGTTTGTGTGAGTGCAGGTAAGACAGACAGACACACACACACACACACACACACGCATACACACATGCACATGCACACACTCACACATATTTTATAAACACATTAGCACATGAAACTATTACAAATATATTTGTGTTATTTGAGTTTTATATAAAAACAGTAAGTAAATGACAGTGTAGATCTCATTTATTATATATTCCCTTACGATTTATCCCATCTCTCTTTATTTTTCCCCCTCCTGTCTATCTATCTATCTATCTATCAATCTATCTATCTGTCTGTCTCTGTCTATCTTTTTTGCTTTTCTCCTCTCACTCTCTCTTTCCTGTCCTCTTCCCTTCTGTCTTTCTCTCCTCTGTCCATTGTTACAGACCAAAGAAGGAGAAAGAGAAAGGTGAAAGGTAGGTCAGGATGTTTGTGAGTTTGGATAGGGGAGGTGTGTTTCTGTATGTGTGTGGGGGGGTGTGTGTGCGTATGTGTGTGTGTGTGCGTATGTGTGTGTGTGTGCGTATGTGTGTGTGTGCGTATATGCGTGTGTGCGTGCGTGCATGCATGTGTGCGTGTGTATGTATCTGGGGTTAGAAAGTTCTGGGTGACCCATACTCCATAGCAGGCAACATCTGTGTTTGTGTGTGTGTGTGTGTGTGTGTGTGTGTGTGTGTGTGTGTGTGTGTGTGTGTGTGTGTGTGTGTGATCTCAAGGGCTTTAATGTCCTTTGTGTCATACCACAAAGCCTTAACCTTTTAAACAGTCAATTTAGCAATACCCTAGACAAGTGTTTATGTGTTTTGTGTATGTGTGTGTGTTTCTTCTAGAATGTTAAAGAGGTCAGTTTGTTAGAGAGGTCAGTGCCCTAAGCTGATAAGATAGTCACTTAGGGTCTTTGCGTGTGTTTGTGAAGTCTTTATGGACTCCTGGAATTTACAAGCTTCTGTGTGTGTGTGTGTGTGTGTGTTTCCTTTTATAAACTCTGCATCAGAGCAGTGATGTCAATGCCCTTTCGATAAGAGTGTTGTTGAGGGTCTTTGTGAGTGTAAAGACATAAAGCTTGATTAGTCTTGAGGTTACTTGCCTTGTCTTGCTCTGCAGGTTATTGAACTGACAGAGCTGGTCCTTAAGTGTGTGTGTGTGTGTGTGTGTTTCTTGTTGAGAGGTTTTTGAACTTGCGTTCTGTACGTCATTAATCTGTTTTGTTTTCCTGTAAGACTGTTCAGTTCGGCAGTTTATACCCCACTCTGCATAAAGGGATATACACACTGTAGTGACATTGTCATTATGATCATGTCTAACAGCAAGGATTTCTGTCTCTCCACCTTGCCGGCTCCAAGCCATTGGTCCTCCCTTCAGAGCTCGGCTTCTGCTTAGTGGCTCTTTTTGAAATGTTAAAAGGTGTTTTCTTGCCTCCATTGCCTTAATGCTACTTGTTTCTAGGGTGATTAAAAGTCTGGTCTCTGTAAACACGAGATGAATTAAGTTGTTATTGACATATTTTCAATTGAATTGATTTGCATTGGTCCAGATCACATCCTGGATCTGCTGCTATCATGAACAGACAAAAGAGTCTTTGGGCTTGATGTACTAACATTTTTGCGCCCATTTCAGGCGTATTTGATTCGCAATGTGCACGTAAAAACATGGCGAGGTATGTACAAACAGGCCGCACTGAGGAAAAAGTGCTGACTGCCTGTCACGGGAGCTGAGAATGGCTATTTGCGCTTTTCCGTGTCATGTATATGCATTCATAGGAGGGTCAGGGGAAAGTGAGAGTATCGCACAAACACAGGGGAGGTGAAGTGCTAATAGCAATTGATTAGGTATTCCGCCATATGTATGAAAACAGCGCACGTCTGTTTTGCGGTGAAAAACTTGCACCTGTTAAATGCAGGTGTAATCCAAATTGCGGTTAAATGTGTCAATTAGAGGTTCAGCTGTAGGAACGCAATTGGTGTTGTAGAGGGGCGAGGATGGGCGGTGATGAGCACTGTTTACAGCTTATTAAATTTCACGCAGTATGGCAAAGCACAGCGTTCGCTTTCTGCACATAGAAAAACTCGGTATTAGCGCTTTCCTTGTACATCTGGCCCTCAGAGTCAGTTTGCTATATGTTTAACACACCATGATGCTTTTTGCCTGTGGACTAACAGGCGGATGTTCAAATTTGGTTGTTCAGAAGAAGCTGGTTCATTGAGTGAGATTACTCAGGGAGTTGATTCAAATGAGTGATTTGTACTGTCAGTGATTCAGTTGGTTAAGTTCAGTGATTCCCCCAGATGACTCAGGAGGTGACTCATTATGAGCAATTTCATTGTTCTCTTCTGTTGTGCCAAAGGGGATTGATTGAAGGATTGATTGATAGAACTATGAATGGTGGTCTGTTTCTTATATATTTCTCATATATTTCTCATGCACTTCTATCCGACTTCAGCCAGACCTAAGCATCATGGGAGCAGCACCAGCTGTGTACACTCATTATAATTGGCAGGACAAGAAGGCTCCTGATTAGTAAATCTAGTTGGAACATGTGTGTGTGTGTGTGTGTGTGTGTGTGTGTGTGTGTGTGTGTGTGTGTGTGTGTGTGTGTGTGTGTGCACATACATTAATACGTGTGTGTGTGTGTGTGTGTGTGTGTGTGTGTGTGTGTGTACATGCCCACATACATTGAATGTCCTCTCACAGTAACATACTGAGTGATCAGCTATACTCTCTGAAAGCCTCTAGTGCAGTATTAGTGATCACAGTGTCAAACAAGTCAAACAGCTTGTGAATGGAAAAGCTGTGGTTGTTCTAGCCTCATGACTCTACATACCCTGGTTGGCTTGTACTGAAGACAGGCATTTCTGATTGGTTGCGGAACTGTTTCACTTCTGTGCTCTGGTTGGTTAACTCTTTCAGTGGTGTGCAGTGACTGGTTAATCTCTCCGGTGATATTCTGTAGTTGCGTTTCCTAGTAGTCTGCTGGCATTGGTCAACACCTGCCATACTGTGCTTTGATTGGTTTGCTGGGATGGGTTTCCTTTCTCTTTTTTTTCGTCGCTCCTCTGTTCCTTTCTGTGTCCCTTGTTTCTCTCTCTTCTCTCTTTCTTGCAGAAAACAACGGAGGGGCAGAGGCAAAGGCCTCAAGCGAAAGAGAAAGAGAAACCGACAGAGAACACAGGAAGTGTATGTTACCCCCCCCCCCCCCCCCCAAACTCCATCCATCCAACCAACCCAGACCTGATCCCATCCCAAGTCCTCTAAATACACTACTACAGACATACTTGCACACACTCACGCACACACACAAAGACAGTATACCCATCACACACATTTGGGATGGGCAAAATTGGCTAAAGCATGTGTATTGACTGCCAGCATTCTGTTTAGGAATGCTGGGAGGATGAAACTGCATTTCAGCTTATCCACCACTCAGTATGAATGTACTGTATTGCCCACGAGATGTTAGTAACATGCTAGCTAACCCGCTAATTTCCCCATGTCTGCTACATTTCACAATAGAGATCATCACTTACAACTAGAAGGAATTGAAAGGGACCATCCCCAAAATATACCATCACTAATGCCCATCCATTCACGTTCATGCCCACAACACAGCTATCACTAACCTCCCAATCCCCTCCTGTCCGTATAAGAGCTTACGTGATTGAGGTACCCATGGTAACCACATCACTGGGGTAACTATGGACACCCTGTCATCTGTGCTTCCTG
>NC_055962.1:18192339-18262339 GCF_018492685.1 Alosa sapidissima
ACTAACTTTCTGTGAGACTAATGTAGTAAAACATATTTATTTTCAAATGAAACTTGTCTCAATGTACGTATTTCTACATACACATAACATAAACATGTTAACTGTACACACACACACACACACAGAGAGACCTCACAACACGTTATAACAACTCACAGTTGCAAACTTTATTTTGTATCTCTGTATTGTGTTTGCACATTTCTGTCAGTGTGGAAGACAAAATAATCTAATCCTCATGTACTAACACACACACACACATACACACACACACACACACACACACAGACAAGCAGGCTTGTAGTTATACACACATAAACACTTATGCACAGACACACACTAACACTGACATTTACACACTCACAACTCCCACTTAAACACTGACTCACCATTTAGACGCAGCCATATTGTCCCAGTACCAAAGAAGGAGAGGATCACATGGCTGAATGACAACAGATCTGTTCCTCTAATATCTAGTCTTGACGTGTTGCAGCCCATGTGTTTAGATTAAAGTCAACTCGACTCGGGCTCATGTCATGAAGATTAGACTAGACTCGGACTCTTTATTGGTGACTTGGGCTCGCTGGGGACTCAAGCTTAAGTGACTTGAGTATAGCACTGCTTGCTCATTGGAAATAGAAAGCTCATTGGTGGCAGAAACCAGGAGGCGGGCTAGTAGGACCATGGCAGGTGGACCCATCACACCAGGCCCACTGGCATGATCCGACAAGCTGCAGGTTCTGCTCCATCAGGACCAGGACCAGCGGACACCTGGACAGGTGTTTCCTCCCATGACCATCACTCTCCTCAACAGCCTACGCAGCCCACTTAACTGACTCTGACATACACACACACACACACACACTGATTGGCCACTTTCCCGGGTGAAGATCAGGTGAAGACAAAAAGACTAGAAAGGTCACACGCACACACCCTATGACATAAGATACGTCATTATCACTCCTCATAACTGGACGTGCATCAACTCAGTGATGCTGGCAACATAAGTCTTCCCCACCCTTAAAACAAACCGTGTGTGTGTGTGTGCGTGCGCGTGTGTATGTATGTGTGTGACCTGACACGTACAGTGTTAGTGATACAGTATATTTTACTGGTGAGAGTACACATATCTGATACACTGAGTCATCAACACTTCCTGCCCCTCCCCCCTCTCAATTCAATGTGGCTCTATTAGCATGGCTGTAGGTACAGAGGTACAGTGTTGCCAAAGCACAAAAACGAAACAGCATTTGTACAGTAACATTGCAACATTGAGAACAATCTCTCTCTCTCATACACACACATACACACAAACACACACACACACACGTTTTAACAAGTTCACATTCACATTCAATCCACCTAATCGAATTGTTATCTAATCCAATTCTTCTTCTCCTATCCCTCTTTTTCTCCTCTTCTCTCTCTCTACAAGCCCAGATCTGAAAAAATTGGGACGTTGTGTCAAATGCAAATAAAAACAGAATGTAATATGCAAATCTCTTAAACTCATATTTAGTTGCAAAAAGGACACAGACAACATATCAAATGTAATGCATATCATTACATATCAAATGTAATTAGGGACGGGGGTAACAAAATGCTGGAAAAGTTGTGTAATGATAAAGAAAACAAAAGGAGTAATGCTTCACAACGAATTAGGGTAACTGCCAACACAATTGGGTATTAACACAGCGAATTGTGAAGTATTTGGGGAGTTCATCATCTACAGGACATAATATAATTAAAACATTCAGAGAATCCAGAGAAATCTTTGCAAACAAGGGATAAAGCTGAAAAACAATATTGGATGGCCATGGTCTTTTGGATCTCAGATGGCACTGCATCAAAACCAGACCTGTTTCTGTAAAGAAAATCATTGTATGGGCTCAGGAAGACCTGATAATCATTGTCTATGTGCACAGTCAGCAGAACAGCCAAAATTGTATTGAGACATGATACAGAAAATACCACCGTCATATCTGGCCTGAGCTTGTTTAAAATGGTCTGAGGTAATGTGGTATCATGCAATTCTTTTTGGAAATCATGGACTCATGTGGGCTAAAGAGGAGTGGGCCTATCCAAGTATTTAACTGAGCATTAGTGCCTACAGCATGGACATCTTGCACATCTGGCAAGGCACAATCCATTCCGAATGATGTATACAGCTTTTGAGCAACATATACTGCCATCCAGGCAATGTCTTTTTCAGGGAAGACCTTGAATATTTCAGGAAAACAATGAATTTAGCTTCGCTTCGCTCGCTTCGTGCCTAACAACACCCCTCAGCTGTGCTATATTCACAGAACGGCCTCTCGGGGCTTATTGCTTAATAACAATACCCCATACTGTTAAGCAACTGCAATCATATATCAGGCAGGAATGGAACAACATTTCATTCTCAAAACCTTGGGAACTGGTCTCCTCAGTTCCTAAACATTTACAGAATGTTGTTAAATGAAGGGGTGATGCCCTGTCCCATATTGCTGGCATTTAAAACGAACAAATATTTTACATTAAATATTTTTTTCTGCTAAATATGGGTTTATGAGACTTATTTGATCACTTTCTTTTTTTATTTGCATTTTACTCAATGTCCCAACTTTTTCTGATTTGGGGTGGTACATTTCTTCTCCTCTTTTGTGATGAAATATTGCATCATGTGTGTGGTGAAGGACTGAGTATCTGTGGCTTGAGTTTTGTAATCTCTTCTTGTGGGGTGTGTGTCTGTGTGTCAGTGTGTGTGTGTGTGTGTGTGTGTGTGTGTGTGTGTGTGTGTGTGTGTGTGTGTGCGTGTGCGCACGCATGCGTGTGTGCATGTGTGTGTGAGGAAGAACTCCCGAAATGGGATCCTTCAGTTAAACTTTTTTCATAATTTGGGAGTTTCCACAGCAGTAGTGTGTGTGTGTGTGTGTGTGTGTATGTGTGAGGAGGGGGAGACTATGGGGGGCTGCCAGTCACAAAGCCTAAGTGACAGTTATACACACACACACACAGACCAAAACCCATTAAGTGAACCAACCCATGTTCTATATAAATCTACACAGGTGCTGCCATCATAGGTATTTTTTTATTACATTCATCACCATGGTCTGCAGACACTCCAGTGGTGTGTGTGTGTGTGTGTCTGTGTGTTTTTGCTCATGCAAAAACATGTGACCCAAATATTTATGGACTTCAGCACCCCCCCCCTCCCCCCTTCCCCCTTCCACCCTGAAACAGAAGCATGGAGGCCACAGTAGAGAGAGTGTGTGTGTGTGTTTGTGTGTGTGCATTTAAACGTGACATTAGGAACACCCTTTGGGTGTCACTGTCTTCCATCACCCCAAGATAGGACCAGCTTGTTGCAGAGTAACAAGCTCAGGGCTCCTACTGATTCTGTGGCATGGTGAGATGAAGTTTTTACCTCATTACATGGTCGCCCCACCCACTACCCTCCACCCTCCTCGCCAGGCCCACGCCAGGAGAAAAGGTTTTGGAATAACTTTCCAAACTTTTTGATTTTGCCTGGGCACGTTTTCGGTATTCTGTACCACTAGACTTTGAATGTCTCATTTAGCTTCTCTCATTACCGTTGTCTCTGGCATATTTGATTCATGTGTTTTCAGTGTTGTATTAGCTCATCACGGTTGGCACCGTGGTGGTCTGGCACACCGTGCAACTGCCCAGATTGCCAATCTTTTCCTCCAGCCCTACAAGTATGGACACACAATTGCTGTGTGTTGATCTTCATCAAATATCCACTAACTTCAACTGAAAACTCAGACCTTTTTTCTCATGACCCTCATATCAACCTCCACACAACTTCTACAACATTAACAAATCACCAAAACACATACAATCAAGGTTTTGACCTTGAGACAACCTTAGCTAAGCATAGCTAAGACTGCATAAATTCCAGGCATTTGAATGACCTGTGGACAATAGCTGTCGACACTGAGCTTTGAAGATAAGGGAGATTTCCCAGGTTTCTAACCCAAAAAAACCCCAACATTTTCAACACTGGGCTTTCTGTTGCTGCTAACAGCTAAAATTCACAGATTACAAAATTACTGGACTTATTGAACGAGGTGTGAGGCTGAATCATGACTTTACTTACCGACTGGCGTCAAGACGTGTTTGCACAAAAAACAAAACCCTAATATCACTCTGAAGTCGTACATGCACCTTCAAACAAGTATGATGCTTTTCTGCTTTGACAACGTCTGTTTTACTGGAAAGGCAAGGGAAAATATCAAAACAGGATAACAAACAAAATTAACAAAAATATCTGGGAAACCTGGGGAAAATGGGAGGGTTGACAGCTATGCTCTAGACAACCCCTAAACCTCTACATAAAAGGATAACCTCTTAACATCTTCACAACCTTTAAACAACCTTCACTTTCCTTGACCTTCAGATTTCTCCAGATATCCTCTAGAGCAATGTTTCTCAAAGTGTGGTCCCGAGTTATCCCAAGTGTTCCGCAAGCAGACGTGATAAAATATAATTTAGTAGTTTTAGTAGTAAATTTAGTTAGAATTTAATGGTAAATTTAGTTAGAATTTAATGGTAATTTAATGGTAAAATTAATAATTTAATATAGATGAGTTGTTTGCAATATTAAACCAACTCGTATGTAAATCCAAACAGTTCTGTAACACTGTCTATGTACGCCAGTTTAAATCATATAAATCCTCTGACACAATAAGCAACTTGCAAAGACAATAAGCAAGGTGGTTCACTGAGTATAGCCTATTGTGTAAATATACTGTTGAAGAAGGTCTAGCCCATACTGTACCTGTCAACACTCCCGTTTTTCCCAGGTTTCTCCCGTATTTCAAGGTCATCTCCCAGCACCCTCCCGTTTTGTTATTTCTCCCGGAAAACTCACGTAATTTGCATGGCCATCAAACTTCATTTTGAAATCATTGATCCATTCAGGTTGCCAGATTGTGTATGAAATACACCCTACACATACACGATCACTTAGTTTCAATTTCAACTGTTTTGTCATAGGCTAAAACCTGGCAACCCAAAACCCAAATAAGCGGGTGCCAACTGCGCAGCCTGAGTCTCGTCGTAAGCAAGCGGGATAGTTGAATGGCCTACTCCAGAACTAGCTGTTGTGAAATTGTTGGGAATTTAACACATCACATAAACTGTTATTGAGTGTTGTTGATACACTGAACTTGTTCCCTCGGAACCAAATCTGACAGCAAGCAGCTTTGGAGTTTTAGAAGTAGGCGAAGTAGGCTGCAGGCAGGTAGCTGGATACATAACTGGCATGCGTAAGGTAATGGTAAGGTAAAAGCAACGACCGAAATGCAGTGTTGAAACGTGTATGAAACGTATTAAATATGCAAACACAGATTCGGTATAAACACTGCCCCCCCCCCCCCCCCAAAAAAAAAAAAAAATGTCCCGTTTTTGGAAAGCTAAATGTTGACAGGTATGGTCTAGCCTACTCTTTTTTTTTTAGCTAAGTGGTCCGTCAGTTTTTTTTTTATTGGTTAAGTGGTCATTGGTCTGAAAAAGTTTGAGAAACACTGCTCTAGAGATAATTCCTAGGTATCTATAAGTATGACCTTCAAATAACCTTTAAGCGTCTACATAACCGTAGGAAACCTCCAGACAACTGTCAACACAGGAGGAACTACTGAACTATGAACATGAGCTATAGGTAGACTTATGAGCTATGCCAGGACTGCCTCTCTCTTTCTCTCTCTATCTGTCTCTCTTTCACACACACACACACACGCGCACACACGCAACTAGAACTCTTCCACAATTCCTTATCCATAATTGGGTTTAAAATGATGTTTCATTTAGTTCATTGAATTTCACCTCACAGCTTTTCTTGAGAGTGAGTGGTGAGTGAGAGAGAGAGAGAGAGAGAGAGAGAGAGAGTGTGTGTGTGTGTACACTCTGGGCTGCTTCAAGCAGCGTGCCTGTCATAGATTCCACTTTTCCATTTATAGCTGTGGCATCTTCAAGATACTGCAGATGTCAGCCCCCTCATTCACGCGCACACACACACACAGCTATTAAACCACAAACCACCAAACACACCTCTCTTTCTCTCTCTCTCTCACACACACACACACACTTTTCCAATTCTCCTCCTAAGGTCCTATTCTTTGTTACCTTTCAACTAAAAATAATAATCAATTGTATGTCAAACACGCACACACATACATACACATGCATACATGCTAGAGGTCTATATATTGGTTCTGCCTACACATCGGCCAGGTTTGACCTATTTTACCACTTGACACGGCTCATATCGTTATAGGTCTCCTCATATCGGGTTTTGCCGATATTTGTTTAGGGCACCCTCTTGTGTTTAGTCCAACATATAGCGGTTTTATTTCACTTATAGTTGCAGTCCAACCATACATGATTTCAAGCAAATAACATTTTTTCATCTCCCATGGTCCGCTGGCCGCCCATCCAGTGAGTACACTGTAAAAAAAACGGTCTCTCTACAGTAGGCAGCCCAGGGTCTGAAAACTGGAAATAAATAAACTTGCGACAGCCTGTCCTCCAAACCAAAAATGTGTGGAGTTTCTCTGTGAATACTGAAGGGTTGGCTGACCTACCTCTCTGGTGTGTTTTGTTTGGACCTTGAATAAAATATAATGTATGCTATACTGTTTTGGACAAAGAAACATACATAAAAGAAACATACATAAAAATGTAAACTGCTTTGTGTACCACGCCCTGCACTCTCCCGGACTTGAACCCACAAACTTTAGCACCGGATCAGGAGTCGAGTGTGCTAGTAACTGAGCGAAAAGCCCAGGCTGCTAGCTCTCTCACTAGCACAACTCTTAAAGGGGAACTATGCAGTTTTTTTTTAGCTTAATTTACCTTAACCGAACAGCTTCGGAGTCATTCTAATGGTTATATGACTTTTTTCGGGTTGAATGGTGGCCATCTCGCTTCCCCCTAGCGCATGTGAGCGGAAAAACCACCCTTGCAACTTTGGGCCGTCAGAGAAACCTGCAAGCAAAAAGCGAGAGAATAGCAAAGAAGTTCCCAAAACTGCATAGTTTCTCTATAAAGCTCACCAAAGATTATTTTGTACCTTAAAATAATGTTTCCAAAATCAGTTCATCAACTCATAACAGGGTGAACAGCACTTCACTTCTGCATTCGATTTGCAGCCCTCCATAAGGCTATAACCACACTATGCAAGTTTGCCAGATCGGGAAACGGATCTGTAGTTCGAATGAGACATAAGAAACTACAAATTTGACTTGCTTTACGGCAAGCGTTACAATAGCCGATAGGTGGAGCAAGGCTCTGGGTGGAGAGTACTCGGCAGGTACATATAAATGGAAGACGGTAGGCTGCGATGCGATAGGCTAAATTATTTACGACAGCGGTAATGGGCAATTCCGCTTCCAACCTGTAGAGGGACCAAAGAGGAAAAGTGCTTTGGTGTTGCTAGAAATCTAGACGCACCCTAGCGGCAGCAAATTACATTTGCTGCCAGGGCTAGTCTAGCAACTCTCCGTTGTCTTGTTCATTATCAGCATCTTATTATACGGCTCTTCACAATGCTAGTAGAACGCTCCATTGACTTGAATGGGATTTCCCAACGTTCTACAGTAAAATAAATTCATGTAATTACCGCTGCAAACATATAATTACCGCTGTCAATGGCAACGGGTTTTGTGTTTCTTATACGTCTTTCATATCACTACGCAAGGACTGGAACTTCATTCAAACATGAACGCAGACGGTTGATCAGCTGTGTTCTAAAGAATGTTTGATTCAAGTTCAGCAGCGTGTGTTGTTGCGAACTATTTGTTTCTCAGCAAATGCCACGATGAACGGTAACAAATAGGCTAGGTTATGTAGGCTAAAGTCATATCATGGGGAGTTTATTATTTCGTTTTGGCAAGTAGCCGTATAATAAGCGGGATAATGTATAGAACGCCGGTCATTACTGTGAAAATAAGTCCCTTCAGGGCGGAACAAGACCCCTCCGCTGCGCGTCGGGGTCCGGTTCGCCCTGTCGGGACTTATTTTCCCAGTAATGACCGGCGTTCTATACATTATCCCTTACATAGTTGGCCCCACAAGACTTCCTTTTTAACATTCCATATGTTATCTTAATGCAGAGGAAGTAGATTGGGAACCAAATAAAATGTTCAAGCATTGTTTTTGTTTTTATTGCTGAAAGGGTCTATAGAGTCGTTAGGCGGGCTTAACATAATGATTGATGGCAGAGTTGCAACGGTTTGGCTTGAATTCTACTGAAAATAAAGAAGATGGATATTGCTGTTGGCAAACAGTCTGACACGAGTTAAGCTTTTTTTTAAGTTGGCAAAAGTTTGAACTAGCCAAGTAGCTCCGCTGGTGGGAAAACGCATGCGCTGTCCTATTGCATGCTGAGGGAATTTGAAAGACAACCGATTATCCCGCCCCTTGGACTGATGTGGGTCTGGCTTGTCAGGCTAGCTTTAAAGGGCTTTTCACATGAGAAGTAACAACCAGTCCCGATGTCCCGACATTCTTGCCACTTGCATGCACATATCAAGAACAGGCCTCCAAAGATAAAAAAAAAAAAAAACAAAACAAAAAAAAAAACGTTTTTCGAGATAGCGGTGCAGGCACTTCAAGATGAGTTGTCTTTCAGAAGGGTGCTTCACTCGTTCCTGGAAATGTAATGCAAGCACATGTCAGTAAGACTGAATACAGGGCTCTCCAGAATTATTGCCACCCCTGGTAAAGTTGATAGGTATTATAAAAATAATCTTTTGGTGATGTATTGTTAATTACATACTGTAAACTTCATATTTGGTCTCCGTGAAAATGGGAAAAGGTATGAGTTCGACTTTGGTATGGACTTTAGGCTACAGGAAGCAATGGAGGGAAACAGTTCCTCAGAAAACAGTAGGCTACAAACAGGATTTATACTGTTCCTTCACAACTATTGGGTTGAACACACAATGGTGTCATGCAAGGACCCTGTTCATGTTGCACAGCACTTGTCATGACATTTTGAGTCTGTTAGGCACAAAGGCACAGTAGGGTACATGCCCATATAGCATAGCTTGTAGGCACTTTGGATTTAGTCGCTAGCCGGCTAACTTGCGTCAGACAGCACATATTTCTTTCACTTTTTTTATTCCGTATTCCGTGAACATGATCAACTGAGCTCCATGTTAAATGATCAGTTATCCTTTAATAAGGTTCCCAAGGCTTTAAGAATAAAAACAGCCCCACAATATCACAGCCCCTCCACCACAATTCTCATTAGGCATGTGGTTCTTTTCAATATAGTCATTCCTCTATGTATGCCAAACCCTCCTAGAGTATTTCTTGCCAAAGAGCGCAACTTTAATTTCATCTGACAATAGACCACAATTCCAGACATAGTCGCTGTAGCATTCAGTATTTCCTGTCATTTACATTTATAGTTAGATTACAGGAAATTATTTTACCTGGCATGCCCTCTAAATCATCTATTAGCACTGAGGTCACTTTTTGGGGGGGGACTTGGTGACCCCAAGAATTTGGAATGTGGAATTGCCTCTCTCTCATCATTCTCCTCACTGTGCGTGGGGGCAAGATAAACATGAGTCTTAGTCCAAGATCCATTAATCAGATTTATGTTAGGTGCTACATATGATGTGCTCCCATCTCCCAAGAATGTAAGTCAATGGTTTGGTGAGGATGATAAATGCATACTTTGCTCGTGTGTGGGCAGTCTCCACCATATCCTATCAGGATGCAAGGTAAGTCTCACCCAGGGGCGGTATACGTGGCGTCATAACCAGGTATTGAAGTGTGTGGCAGCGGCAATAGAGGATAAAAGGAGAGAAGTCAATTCATTAGCAGCTAGTAAAGGGGTAAGGCAAATTAACTTTGTACGTCAAGGGGATAAACCTTGTTCCGAAAGGCCAGGTGTAAAACCGGCCAGTTGAAAAATGGGGCAGGCTGGGAAATGAAGGTTGATCTTGACCAGCAGATGGCGGTACCTCCACATATAGTGAGTACTAAACTACGACCCGATGTAATTCTATGGTCGGATTCAGAGAAGATAGTTTACTTCATTGAACTCACTGTTCCTTGGGAAGACAGAGTGGAAGAGGTCAAAGAGCTGAAGAGAGCTAAATACACTGAAATAGCAGAGGAGGCAGCCAAGCGAGGTTGGAGTGCACGATTAAGGCCTATTGAAATCGGTGCACATGGGTTTGTGGCCAGATCTGCTATTGGCTTGCTGTCTGAATTGGGCATTTGTGGTCGAAGTCTAAGGCAGGTGGTTAGTAACATGTCTTTAGCAGTAGAACGGGCAAGCGAATGGTTGTGGGTAAGGAGAAGTTACCTTTCCTGGGGTGCAAGCTGAGGTAAGCTAACTGGCTCATTTGTTTTGTGTTTGTGATGGACTGTGCCTAGGTTGATGGTACTTGGCTAAGGTTTTTTTTTATGGTTTATGGTTCAGTCCGCATCAATGGGACGGACCAACCTAGCCAACTTAGACCATGCCTAGGTTGGTTAAGGGTATTTGGATGTTTGTTGTGGTAATGTGGTGGCAGCATGGGGCATAAGCTAACTGGCTAATTTGTTTTGTGTTTGTGATGGGCTGTGCCTAGGTTGATGGTTGTTTGGCTAGCGTTTTTTATGGCTATGGTTCAGTCCACATCAACGGGACGGACCAACCTAGCCAACCTTGACCATGCCTGGGCTGGTTAAGAGTATTTTGGGTATTGGATATTTTAATGTGGTAATATGGTGGCAGCATAGAGGGGAGTGTCTCCAGGACGCTGGTTTCACTGTTAAGCCTTCATGAGGTGTCGTGGGCCTAACTTAACGAAACATCGGTGAATGAGGGTGCCCACTTGATAACCCCAATGACATGCCGCATACTATATACTGCTGTTGGATGGGCCATTTGTATTGTGTTTGACCATTTGTTGGCGGATTTGTGGGTAGTGTGCTTTTTAAAGTTAAACTTGAACAGGGGCTTCTGAATGTGTTTTTACCTTGGATTTTGGCACAAGGGATTTTAACATCTAATCCTGTGTATTAATGTAATGCAACAAGTTTGTTTCAGTTGTTTATTTCTTTATTAGCTATTTACGTTCTCAGAATAAATATGTTTCCCTTCAAGATTGGATGTTTCCTCATTGTTTTGGTTGTGAGATTACAATAAATCACCAAAAGATGTTTTTTTGTATACCTGTTTTTAATCAACTTTACAAGGGGTGCCAGTAATTCTGAAAGGCACTGTTGGAGATGACATTGTAATTGTAATATCATTTCTAAACTAAACACACTATGTAACCTACTTGGTTTAATTTAGCTAGCTGGCTTTTTAACATTTAAAGTTTAATTAACTCATTGAGTGCCAAATGCGTTGAGTGCCAAAAACATAATATTACGTTTTTAGCTTTTTTTTTTAATTACGAAACTAGACACTCTAACACACCTTATATGTGATTTTGGGAACTCTGTGATGAATGGAAATTAAATATATGACGATCGAAAACTCATGAAAACGCACAATCTGGACATTTTATTTGGACATTTAATCTTAAAACTCTGCTTTTGATGGTTGCCGCTTTGGGTTGAATCAGTGACACATGCACGTCAGGTCAAAACTCGTCAGGCCATTTTCGTGGATTTATCACTAGGTGGCAGTCTCGCCAGGTCTCGCTAGGTCACTTCCCGGAAACTTTACAGGCAACACTTCATATTTCATCAAAGACGCTAGATAGATAGATAGATAGATACTTTATTGATCCCCAGGGGAAATTCAACATCTCCATTTCTAGAAATAAAACAGGGATTTTAATGAAAACTAGCCACTGTTTAGCTTGGGATTTCTTAGGAACAGAAGCATGTAGAAATAAACGGTTTATACCCACTGAGAGCTTAAAGTCTCACCTTTCAAACAAGCCATAGTATGTGTCCATAGCTATAACATAGAATACGCTGTGGCTCTACAAAAATCATCAACAATGATCAAGATTGCTGGCACTCTGGGCCAAAGCTTCCGAAAACAGCGCGGCATTCAATGAGTTAATAGGCTAAAGATTTCTTGCGGTGGGCCAGTCAGTAATGTCTTTCTTCCACTGCCGCACATCATCTTCATCAAGATGCACTCCGCCAATATGTCATCCACAGTTGTCTAAGGACAAGCATCCTCTTACATTACAACTGGGTTCCAATGAACTGGGAGTCATTATTCAACTGATATGTGATGTCTGGACAATAGCCTACCTTATTTAAAGAGTTTTCATTTTGCTTTAGTTTTTTTCTCATATCATATGAAAGTTTTTTTTCTCTCTACTTTTAAGTTTACAAATAATGGACTACAATTTACTCCGACCACGCAAAGCGCTTTACAGTGTCATGCTTCACATTCACCCATTCACACACACACACTCACTGATGACGCAGGCTACCATGCGCGGCATCCTGCACATCCAAAGCCAACCTGCACATCAAGAGAATTTTGAGGTTAAAGGGGTCAAAGAGTTGGGCTTGAAAAACTCCTCTACCTCCTGAGCCACTGCAGCCCCACCAGGCTACTCAATGGTGTAATTATGTAATTATGTAATGTTATTATTATCTCATATGGAAGGTATTTGCAAACATGATTGTTTGTTAACACACACATATCACCAAACAACTAAATAAATGAATATCGGCCCAAAAAATCAGCCAAATATCAGTTATCAGCTATCCAGAGTCATTAGATATCGATATTGGCCCATGAGAATCAGTCAACCACATGCATGCATAACTGAGTGTGCGCACAAAAGCATGCACACACACACACACACACACACACACACAAAAACACAAACACACACTCACACACACACGAGAAACACGAGAGAGACCCGACTACGCCTCCAGTCCACAGATGTCCACAGAACGTTTGGATTTCTAGAACAACACTGACACCATCAGACTCCCAGGGGCCAGAGGTTGCCCAAGATCTCTCTACGATAATGAAGTCATTGTGTGCAACGCCCCCAGCATCTCCACAGGCTGTTCACGTATGCCTGTGTGTGTATATGTGTGTTTGTGTGTGTGTGTGCGTGTCACACATACATACAACAACTCCATCAATACAGCACACAGCACAACAGTCACATACACTCACTCACACACACACACACACACACACACTCACACACACACACACACACATCACATCTCAGTGTCAGGCAAAATGTGAAGGACATCTCAGATTCATTACATTCATAGAACAGTTGGCTTAATAATGATGATTCCTGAACAACAGACTGCAGAGAAAACCTAGACCACACACATACACATATCATCAGCCAAAAAGGCAATGTTTCATAAACACACACACACACACAGTGAGTGAGAGAGAGAGAGAGAGAGAGACAAAGCACTGATGCATCACCAGTCTGCCCAAAAAAGAAAATATAACTAGAGACATCTGTAATGTCTAGTGTCTTTATATACACACACACACACACACACACACACACACACACACACACACAGACGCACAGAGAGCAATGTTGGAGTTGCCAAATCTCAGGAAGTGTGTCATTGATGCTGCCATCATTTGAAGACACATTTACGTGCACTCACTCGTGTGTGTGTGCACGCGCTTGCACGCACGTACACACATACACACGTATACACACACATATACACACACACACATTCTCTTTCATGACTTCACCAATGAGGTGCAGTGGTGGCGTGGCACTTATGCTCCATAATCTTTATGATTATTTGATGACTTTGTGTGTGTGTGTGTGTGTGTATTTTCCTGACCTATTTATGCATGTAATGATTTACCAGTCTCTTGTAAAGAGAAAGTTGTGTACTTTAGTGACAAATGTGTCTTGGAGTGAATTTAGTGTTTGTCATCAAAGTCTGAGGTTTGGAATTTATAGAGAGAATGGGTTTGGAGTGGTGTTATGAGTTGAGAGAAAATGGTATCCTAATGGAAGTAATGTGTCAGGGATCGAGTTCTTTGATGTGGGGATCTGTGGTACAGTCAAGTCTCTACCATTGGGGTTAGACTGGCTGCCACGGCGATATGACATGCAGGAATGATTAGCAGAAGGAGGGACAAAGTTTAGCAAATTAAATTGGAGAGATGAGATAATGTGAAAATAGCAGGTTTAAGGACACACACTCAAACACACATAGGCCCACTCTCACTCTCGCCCACACACACACACAGAGAGAGAGGCATGCATGCTAATGCTAACACACACACACACACACTGTAAGTTTAAAGTTTGAAATCTAATCTAATCATTAACAATGTGAGAGTTAGCCAGCGAGAGAGTGAGAGAGACAGAGTGTGTGTGTGTGAGAGAGAGAGACAGAGAGAGAGAGAGAGATCAAAGGCTGTGGTGTTAAATATTTTGGGCAACTCAGAGAGATCTGCATAACACATTGAGAGTCTAAAGGAAAACATAGAGTACTTAAAATGACTCTAAAGTACACATATTTATCTTGTTTCCAGAAATAATACCACACTCATTAATGTGTGTCCACGGGCCCTATCGTTGGGGAAAATCCTAATCCTTTCCAAAAACCATTCTTTGTGTTGCTAACATATACCATAATTAATTAACTGAACTCTACAATTGTTGCTCAAGACTTTGTTTTTATTTTTGCGTATACTCATTGACAGGACAGCTGAGAGTGACAGGTAACAAGTTGGAGATAGCAATTAGGCTGGGATCACGAACCCAGTTCCTGTGGGTGCATATGCCCGAATGTGGTCAGGATGTTGTCACTGGCACCACAGTGTCCACCGTTCATCACGACTTGTCATCAGACAAATAAAAAGCTGGACAGACACAAGACACTAGAAAGTCAGATCCAACATCAACACAAAGAGGTGGAAGTCTTTACACCCTGAGGATACATTGGGGACCAAAATTATGTTAATCGGAATAGTTCAGAGCAGTTTTGAGAATAGGCACTTACAACTAAATAGCATATAGCAATAGTCTTGGGGCTAGCTCGCTACATAAAAGTAAATGGCACCTTTAAACCGCCGACAAGGCTCAAAGTATCATTACACTTCTGTGATGCTGGGGTGAGGATCCCTACAGACGAACTGAAGTCATTTTAACTGTACTGTATATGTGCACCTCAGACCGAAGGACACATGAGGTACACAGACACACACACACAGAACTCTGAACCACACAACCTCCACACGTAACATCTTATGTAAGAGTGTGTAACTGTATGTGTGTGTGTGTGTGTGTGTATGTGTATGTCAGAGACAACAGAGTGTGGGGGGGCATCGAAGACAGCCTATTAGAAAGATACACGACTACAGGCGGTGATATATTGTAGTGTGTAGGAGTCTGTGTGGCTCTCTGTGCTAAAATTGTGTGTTGGTTAAGATAAGGTGGAGCACAAATGAAATGTGCTCTCTCTAAATGTTAAAACACACCACCTCTAATATGTTTATTACTCACACTCAGACACACACACACATCACACTCACAGACACACACACACTTACACACACACACACACGTTAAAACACACCACCTCTAATATGCTTATTACTCACACTCAGACACACACACACCTCACACTCACAGACACACACACACTTACACACCCTTACACAGACACTCACACGCTCACAGGCTCACAGACACACAGACACACAGACACACACAAACACACACACACACACACACGTCTTCCTCTCCTCTCAATGTGTTACAGTAGGTGTGTTGTAAGCAGACTAGACCCATAAAAGACCCAAAGCCACATCCCTGGACAGAGAAGCAGGCAGTCGGGCATGGGCGCTGAGACTTTAAGTCATTAGGTCAGGAAGTACTTTCACACTCACTGTAGTGAACTGTACGTTTCACACACACAGCACCAGACACGCAACCATTACCCTTATTACTAACCATTACACACACACACACACACACAGCACCAGACACGCAACCATTACCCTTATTACTAACCATTACACACACACACACACACACACACAGCACCATACACGCAACCATTACCCTTATTACTAACCATTACACACACACACACACACACACACACACACACACAGCACCATACACGCAACCATTACCCTTATTACTAACCATTACACACACACACACACACACACACACAGCACCATACACGCAACCATTACCCTTATTACTAACCATTACACACACACATACTCACACACACACACACATACTCAGACGCATACTCACACACACACACACACATCAAGATAATTCCCACCCCACCATTCCAAGTTTTATTTGGCTGCTCTGGTCTTTCCCACACTGAGGGGTCCCGGAGCAACGTCTCTCTCCTCTCCCTGCTCTCCTCTCTCCGCTCGGCCCTGCGCCGGTCTGGCCTGAAACAGGATCCGCTGTTGCTGCTGGCCAGCGGAGCTGCGGCGGCTGCACTCAAAGTCAGAATGCTGTCGGGATTCCAGGCAGCAGGGAAGACTTCCCAGACTACCCGGAAAAATGGAGCAAAAAAATAAAAACAGCACTAACAGCACTAATTTCTCCCGAATGAATTACGCTATTCCATGAAGGCCATGGATGGAATGGGTGGCAGAGTGAGAGTGGCACAGAAATGTGGAGAGTAAAGGAGGGTGGTGAGGGAGTGAGAGAAAGAGAGATAGTGAGAGAGAGAGAAAGAAAGAGCAGAGACTGGCTCAGAATAGGAGATGAATAAGTGTGTGTGTGTGTGTGTCTGTGTCTGTGTGTGTGTGTGTGTGTGTGTGTGTGTGTGTGTGTGTGTGTGTGTGTGTGTGTGTGTGTGTGTGTGTGTGAGAGAGAGAGAGAGAGAGAGAGAGAGAGGCAGAGAGAGAAAAGGAGAAACACAGAAATATGTGTGAAAGTGATATATGGACATATTTGTTTTGATTTTTATGACCATTTTATTTGTTATTGGTTTGGCTGCATTTGGTGGAATCGAAACAGACGAGAAATTCGAACATAAATAACACACAAGGGATAAAGAATCAGACCAGTGTGTGTGTGTGTGTGTGTGTGTGTGTATGTGTCTATGTGTGTACGGGTCTGTGTATGCGTCAGTATTTATGTACCGTATGTGTGTGGTGTTAATGTGTGTACAGAATGTACATGTGTACATAAATAACTTTTTTATGATTTATGTCTCTGTGTGCTTGTGTGTGAGGTCAGATCAGGTCAGCCCAGTTCAGTGATTCTGCTAGACTGAAAAAGCACAATGTAGCTGCTGAATCTGAACAGCTAAAAAAAAAAACAAATTACAAGTCAACTCACTCATAAACCTGCACTCAGGATGGAGCTCTCTGGAAGAATCTGTCATTTACTGACAGAGAGAGAGAGAGGCAGAGAGAGAGAGAGAGAGAGAGAGAGAGTGAGTTGGAATGGGCCTGCTTTTTCCTGACAAATGTATATGTGTGTCAGTGAGAGAGGGACTTGGACTGAGTGTACTGTGTGTGTGTGTGTGTGTGTGTGTGTGTGTGTGAGTGAGTGAGAGTGAGAGTGAGAGTGAGAGTGAGAGAGTGAGTGAGAGACTAGAAGGCTTTGGATTGGTTCCCTGTGTTATGCTGCACTTTTTAAACCCAACCAATCAGAGCTCAATCTTCCATCACCACATCAGCTTCAAACTCCTCCCCTGCATCAAATGGTCACCACAGTTATTCACAGGGACCACCATCTCTCCTGCATTGCTTCCAAAACAGCTCAGGTTTACAATACCAGAGCATGCTGGCTGGCTGGAAAGCTAATCTCCTTAGCTGGAGCTAAGGTCTCTAAGTGGAAAGGTCTCTCCGCACCCGAACCAGCAGGTTCAGAGGAAGCTTCTTTCCTGCGGCTGTCAACTTACTCTAACTCTGTATCCCGGTGAAAACCAATCAACTAAGCCCTCAACCCCCACCCCGCCCTGCCTGATGCCTCCTTGCCTGTGCCTGTTGAGGTGTCCCCCACGACCTGGCAACCTTGACAGGGACAACAAGGAGGTGGACATCCCAATCCCCTAAAGTCAGTGGCACGTTATTCCGATGCTATTTTAAGGGCGAATGCAGGGCCACAGAAACGCCTGCAGGAATGACTGAATACTATGCACAACCATCTACAGACACCCCTGTGCATGCACTGAAACATTCAAAGCATTGATAATATTTGTCCGTTTCCCGGTTTCGTTTGTGCATTGGTATGATGGAGTATTAGGGCCACACATAATAATTTTTTCCATGACGCGATTAAACTCGACATCCACATGCAATATCTTTACAACAACGCCTAATAACGACCTATTCATTTGAACAATTTATACAGCCCTATAAAGACTAAAGTTACCTTTAGTTTTGTCCCAATTTACGGTTGGCTTTAAACATTGTGTTAGCTTTAACATCAGCCTATAATCATTATTCCAGCTGTAACACTAATGTTTTGACAAGCACCACAATTTTGCCTACCTTGCCCATCTGAAATTAAACGGTCCTCACCTACAGAAACCTCCTTCTCCATGGGCTTGTGGAACTGCCAATCCGCAGTCAACAAAACAGATTTCATAGCTGGCTATGTCAGTCACCTTTCTTTGGAACTTCTTGCTCTCACTGAGACTTAACCAGAGAATACTGCCACCCATCTGGACAAGGAGGTGGAATGGGCCTGCTTATCTCCTACAAATGGAAATTCACCCGTCTGCTGGCCATCTACCGCCCACCAGGCCAACTAGGTGGCTTTATGGATGAGCTAGACACTCTGCTTTCCTCCATCCCTGAGCATGACTGCTACTCGTCCTCGGTGATATGAACATCCACTTCGACGCCCCAGGCTCAGCAGACTTTTTGGCCCTGATCCCTTTTGACCTCAAACTGGTTCGCAGCCCACCTACTCACAAAGCTGACAAAGAGCTTGATTTGATCCTTACTCGGAACTGCACCACAGACACCCTAATGGTGATGCCTCTCCATCTTCTTCATCAGCCTGACAGAACTGCCTCTGGCTCTTCAGCCGATGGTCACGTTCTGCCGCAACATCCGCAACCTGTCTCCAACCCACTTCTCCTCTGTGGTTGCCTCCGGTCTACCTCCACTCAGCACCTTCTCCTCTCTGGAGGTTAATGATGCCACAGACTCGCTCTGCTCCACAATGAGTTCATGTCTGGACGAATTGTGCCCTCTTACTTGAAGGCCAGCTCGATCCAAACACTTTCATCCATGGCTAAATGATACCCTCCAATCGCAGCGCACCAAACTCAGAGCCGTGGAGAGGAAATGGCACAACTCTAAACTAACTGATGACCTCAAAAACCTATCCTCCTTTTCAGCCAGCATCACTGCTGCTAAGACAGCCTTCTACAATGACAAAATCAACACAGCCACAGGCACTCAAAAAATTGATTGTTTAATCAATTCGATCGATTGTTTAAAAAACTGCACTCACTGATGCACTTATTCTTATGGTACTAGACCTTTTTTTTTAATTGTCCTGGAATTGTTGAGAAAATTGCTTTAAAAAGCTTAAAAACTGTTAACCAGGTTGTTAGTTGTTAGTTTGGTTAAAAATGTGTCAGCCAAATGTAATGTAATGTAATGAAATACCTACCAGCTTCACTCCCTCCATCCTTTCGTTGTTTTCAAAAACGTTTTATATCCAAGTGAATTAGCTTAAATCAGTAAAAGAAAGTAGCAAGTAGTTTACAATTTCTGTAATTGCTGCGTCCGTGCGTTGTTATTCTCTCTCCTGCTCAAACAAGTTGTGCGTGCATTAAGTTGATTTTGAGAACGTGTACAATCAACGTGTATAAAGTGTACAAACTTTACTTTACAGAAAATATTGTAAATAGCCTACTGTCATGCAGTTAATGGGATACTGTGCAGAGTTGGAAAGTTATAGTAGGTCAACTTGGTGTGAATACACATATACTGTAGAGGAAATTGTCTCTCGTTGTTGAGTTGCCTGATGGTAAGCACAGTACGTATGGCCGTACACCTGCTTGGCCCATAGGAGTTGACCTAAATGGACAAATCCGCCATCATAATAGCAATCCGCCATGGAACAAGCGCCCCTGTTGTTAAAGGGAATGTGAGATGACGCTCTGATTGGTTTATTACACGTTACGCCCAAACCACACCCATGAGTATTGTAGCTACTTCAGATCAACCCATTTTAGATTTGCGCCGGGCGCAACTGTCATTTATCCCGTCGGTAAAATAGCAACAGTGCCCAAGATCCACCCACAATGCTACTTGTTTTGCGTTTGATATTTGCGTTTTAGATCGTTAAAATAGAGCCCAAAATGTTACCAGTGTCCTGTATAATGTGTACATTGTCTAAATTGTATCTGGTATGTAGTCTGTATTATATATTCAGGCCTCTGTCCTAGCAGACTAACACCATCAGTGGGAACAAAAGCTCCTAGTGTGGACTAAGTCTATTGGCCAAATAAATCCTCTGATTCTGATTCTCACTGATACTGGGGGGAGGGGCTGGGACTGGGGGACCCTCTGGTCGGATGGGTGCTGGCTGGATGCTTGTTGACAAAAGGATCCAAAGAGTATTTTCTTGGAGCTTCTTAGAACACAGGAGTAACATGGTGAGTGTGTGTCTTATAACTGCAATCTTGTGGCTGTGTGTGTGTGTGGGGTTGCATGTGTGTGTTAAATGATATATTGACTGTAGTAGCTGTACTTATGTGGTTTAACTTGGATAAGTGTGGCGTCTATGGCTATGTTAAAAGCATTTATATGTAGGCTGTCTGTGTGTGTGTGTGTGTGAGTGTGTTTGCATGGATTTAGCATAAAATCTTTCTATCTGGTGTCTTTTCTTCCCCTCTGTGTCTCTCTCATTCAGGACTACTTAATGCTCCTCTACTCTCATTTGTCCCGTTCTTATTTCCAGCCCAGTCGTGCACCCCCCCCCCCCCCACCCTTGGTGGTGTGTACATGGCGAGCGGCACGTTGGAGTTGAGCTCGCGCCTGGAGACCAGCCAACCAGTCAGCTGCCTCAGAGAGGGACAGGGAAGGAGGGAGGGAGGAAGAGAGGGGGGAGAGAGAGACTGCACACAGCAGCTTTTCCGCTGAGTTCACATTAGCCGCTATCAGTGGAAAGTGAAAGTCATTCAGAAAAAGACCGGGCCAACTCTGTACCTTACGGGTGTGTGTGGGGGCGTGTGAGTGTGTGTGTGACCTGGTGGGAGAGTGTGTGAAGCCTGAAAGTCATTCAGAAAAAGAGTACTTGCATGATGTGTGTGTGTAGTCTGTAGTGTGTGTTTTACCTGTGGAAAGTGAGGCACTTGGAAATATTTCCACTTCTGTATGGATGTATGTGTGTGTGTGTGTGTGTGAAGACTGGCTATAAAGAGTCATTTTGAAAAACAGTGTTTTTTGTTTTCACAAGGACATCAGACATTTTGGCAACCCCCTGTCTTGCACACACAAGATGTCCACACACACCAACACACAGCTTCAGTCATCTGACCAATAGGAGTGTTTCTGCACGTCTATATTCACGTGCAGTGTGGAAGAGTAAATGTGTGTGTGTGTGTGTGTGTTTGCACGTACAGTGCGGTAGTGTGTGAGTGTGTGTGTGGGTGTGGGATAGCGTCAGGCAGACTGAATGATCTGAACAGCTCCAGAGCCAGAGCTGATGTCATACAAAGAGCAGCTAAAAGACCTCATATGGCCTTTTGTGTGTGTGTGTGTGTTGCAGAAAGAAAGAGAGAGAGAAGGCACACAGAATGTATCTCACTGTAATGTTAGCCTTCTAGAGTTGGCACAGACAGAGAGACAGACAGACATACACACACACACACACACACATTCCTCATTGGACTGTAAGTGCCAGAGCCAAGTAGTGTGTGTGAGCAAATGTGTGATCTTTTTTGGAGGGCACGAGTGTGAGTCTGGCGTTGTGTGTGTGTGTGTGTGTGTGTCGACGCCACAGCTGTGTGGGGCTACGTGAGAGGCGGCAGGAACACACTCATCCTCCACTGCCCCTCCCTCCCTCCCTCTCTCACTCTATTTTCCCTTCTTCCTCTCTTTCTCCCTTCTTTCTCTTTCCTGCCCGCTCCCTCTCTCCCTTTCTCCCTCTCAATCCCTCCCTCCCTTCCGTTCCCTCTCATCTCCCTCCCTTTCTTCTCTTCAAAATGAGGTGTGTGTGTGTCTCTCTGATATGTTCAATGCCACACAAATGCACACCTACACACACAGCTAAAACACTTACTAACCAAGTGCCTAATGCAAGTCATAGCACCTGCACCAATACACACACAAACACGTGTTCGCACACGCGCACACACACACACAAACACACACAGATACAGACAATTGGTATATTACACCACAAAGCACACAGCTGACCTGAAACGACCTGGTGGTGAGAGTGGCTGTGACTGTGTGTGTGTGTGTGTGTGTGCACATGTAAATGTCATTGATCTATTTGTACTCCACATGATTTAAAAGTGACAGATTGTCTCTAGGGCAATAGGCCAGAAAACATTAACCTGCACAGGCCTTTCTGCTCTCTATCTCTCTCAGTCCCTCTCTCTCTTTCCCTCTCACCTACTCTACCCTCTCGTCCTGTTTTTGTCCATCCATCATACGGTCTACCTGTCCTTTTTTGTCTCCCACCTTCACCTATCCCTCTGTTTCTTTTTCATTTGACTCACTCTCCCTCCATCTCTGCTCTTTCTCTCCACCTTTCTACATGTTTTCCTTGGTTGGTCTTTCCTGTAATGACTGTGCTGGGTGTGTTTTATTGCTCTAATTATGGAAGAAAGTTGAACAGTTCTCGTCATCACTTCTCTCTTGTTCTCCCTCTGTCCTTCCTTCCTATCTCTCTGCCCCTCTCACTCCCTCTTTCTTCTCTGGTCTCTCTCTCTCTGTTTCAGGTGTTTGTCTTGTGCTTCTTTCAGGGTCACACTGACTTTCACCCAGAGCCCACACATATCAGCTCACTGGCCCCACCTGCAACACACACAGACAGACACACACAATGCTCTATCTGGTATCTGGACTGTATAACCACTATACGCATTTGGCAATTGGTTACTACTAGATTCACATTCACACACACAGACACACACACACACACATGGCTGTGCTGTGTCTACTGTGTTCAGCCAGAGCTCAGAGTTGAAGGCCAAGGCCAGAGCACACAACATCAAAGATTAGAGGATGAGGCAGAGAGAGAAAAAGGATGAGGCAGAGAGAGAAAAAGGATGAGGCAGAGAGAAAAGGGGAGAGGAGAAAAAAAAATGTGGAGGAGAGGAAAAGAGAGGGAAGAAGATGAGGAGAGAGAAAAAAAGTAACAGGGAATAAAGATAGAGAGAGAGCAAAGGGGGACAGAGGGCAGAGGAGAGGACGAGAAGATGAGAGAGTGAGCACAGCGGAGGAAAAGAGAGGAGTGGAGAAGAGAGGAAGCAACGATATAAGAAGCGGGATAAGAAATGAATGGAGAATAGAAGAAAGGAGAGAAAAGGAGAAAACACCAACAGGAGAAAAGGATGATAAAGAGATGGGACAGAGATTCAGTGGCTCTGCCATTTAAAAGTGTGTGTATGTGTGTGTGTTACTTAATTTGTGTGTAGCCAAGTGTATACACCAGGGATCTTGTGCATGTGTGTGTGTTCACATAGTCCTTAAGACTATGGCGCCCTCTACTGGTCCTTTGGGCAAACTGATTCGCTACAACTTCAGAGACCATTCTGCCTACTATACACACAGGCATCATACAAGGATACAAGGATACAAGGACGTTTATTGTCACATGCATATAGTTACTGGAAGTAAGAAATGCAGTGAAATTATGTCTGGTGTCAGCCTATTTGTGCATTAATGGGGGGGGGGTAAAAAGTGCAGTAGAAGAGGGGTTTAGTAGATTAAGTGGCAAGGGCTGCATAAAAAAGGTGGGGGAGGATTGGGATTGGGTGAGGGGCACCAACAAGGAGCACCCAAGAGCAACAGGGGCAAGGAAAAACTCCCTTACCAAGGAAGAAACCTTGGGCAGATCCACGGCTCAAGGGGCTAACCCAACTGCCAGGGGTCTTGGTGTGTGTGTTGGGGGGATGACAGGGGAGATGGGATAGTGTGCAATATGTGTGTTGGAGAAGCTTCCTCATGAGACAATGTGCTGTGTATTGGGGGGGGGGGGCAGTGTGCTGTAAGTATGTTGGGGATGTGTGTTGGAGAAGCTTCCTGATGAAATAATGTGCTGTGTATGTAGGGGGGGGGGGGGGGGGCAGGGACTTACTATTGCAAGCAGAGTACTGTATGTAATGTATGTGAGTGATGACAGTGAAGATGAGTGTGTGGGCGGGAGGGGAGTGGAGCAGTGACTGTGTGTGTGTGTGTGTGTAGTGTGTGTGTGGGTAGGTGGGGGCAGTGTGCTGTAAGTATGTAGAGGATGTGTGTTGGAGAAGATCCTGAAGACAATGTGCTGTGTATGTGGGGGGGGGGCAGTGTGCAGCAAGTATGTAGAGGAGGCTTACTGTAGCAAGCAGTGTGCTGTATGTATGTGAAGTGATGACAGTGATGATGTAAGTGTGTGTGTTGGGGGGGGGGGGGGGGGGGTCAGGGACTTACTATTGCAAGCAGAGTACTGTATGTAATGTATGTGAGTGATGACAGTGAAGATGTGTGTGTGGGCGGGAGGGGAGTGGAGCAGTGACTGTGTGTGTGTGTGTGTAGTGTGTGTGTGTGGGTAGGTGGGGGCAGTGTGCTGTAAGTATGTAGAGGATGTGTGTTGTAGAAGATCCTGAAGACAATGTGCTGTGTATGTGTGGGGGGGGGGGCAGTGTGCAGCAAGTATGTAGAGGAGGCTTACTGTAGCAAGCAGTGTGCTGTATGTATGTGAAGTGATGACAGTGATGATGTAAGTGTGTGTGTTGGGGATGGGGGTGGGGTGGGGGGCAGAAAGGCTAGGCAATCAAGGACATGGGTAGATGGAGGAGAAATCAAAAATAATAAATAAAAAGTTCTATGGAGATGTGCAAAAGTTGGAGAAAGTCAGATATGTGTGTGTGTGTGTGTGTGTATGTGTGTTTTGACGTGTGATGAAATAAGAAAATAAATAAAAGGTCTGTAGCATAGGGTGAGGGATGTAAAAGTGCTAAAAGTCTTGTAGGTGTGTCATCTTCATTACTTTATTCTCTCTCTCTAGCCTATTTCTTAACAGACTGTGGCAAAATCATTGTTTTTTTTTTCTCGGTTATACTATTTTTGTGATTGTTTGGAGCCAAAATTGAGATTGAAACACATACACGGACACACGCACACGCACACACGCACACGCACACGCACACGCACACACACACACAGATACAAAATGGCATAGCAATTACTGTAGCTCTGTGTTGTTCCCTGAGAGGTATAGAGAGAGCAATAAAGAAGAAAGGCCTAGTAAAGACACACTTGGAGTTGGTAAGAAGTGCTGATGCAGTTTAATTAGAGGTGGTGTGCAGCATCCTGGACCATTTAAAAGGCGATGGGAGGAAGGCCACAGACTGGCACACTTCAGAGTGTGTACTCACAAGTACATGTTCAATGTCTTAGAGGTTCACAGGACGACAAGTATGCACGGGAAGGGAAGACACACACACCCCACACACACACACACACACACACACACACACACTTCACTCTCTGTTCCTCTCCCGTTCTTAGCTTCACATCTCAAAGCATGATCAAAAATAAACAAAATACTCCAAAATACAAAAAAATAAAATTAAAAAGGGAAAAAATCTAAAATGCAAGCATCAAAAACAGTCCAAAAACATAAATCAACTAAACCTGAGATCATTCCTGGTGATGACATCAATGACGGTACAGTGATGTCATTTCTATGTGCCATCATGCACTCTTGAGGCTGGTCAGAGGTGGGTGGGTTTTGCAAGACGGTCACCGCCAAAGAGCTTGCCATCCCCCATCATTTGCTTGGTAGGAACCACAAACCACATGACCACTCCCGACGGGTTGATTGACACGACGAAGTCGGTGGAGTCTTTAAAGGCGGGCAGGAGTTTCTCCTGATACACATCATAAGCCTAAGCAAGAGAGAAAGGGAGACAGAGGGTACTAGTTTGAATGATGGGCAATGTGCAGTCTTTTGTGTAACTAAAGCTAAATTAATAACTAAGCTAAATTAATTCGCTAATATCAAAAATATTTATCAATTATAGGAGTCAATGCAGAGAAAAGCTAATGGGTCGAGAGGACCTGGATGAGAGGTTAGAGAGGACTAGGGTGAGGGGTCAAAGTTGAGATGTTAAGAAGAGAGGACTATGGTGAGGGGTTAACAGTTAAGAGAAGAGAGAAGTAGGGTGAGGGATTAAAGTTGAGAGGTCAAGAGCAGAGCATTGAGGGATGAGACCTGGTACACGCCGGCAGTGTAGTTGAGCTTCTTGAGGGAAGTTTGGTAGCGGTATGGCATGTCCTCTCGCCTACTGAAGAACACCAGGGCACTGGCGTCATTAGATAGGGGGCGCCAAAACACCTCCACACCACTCTGCTCCTGAGAGAGAAAGACAACACATTTACTATCAACTAAATACGTCTGCTTTTAACAACTGCTTTTAACAAAACTGAGGTGAATTTCACTGAAAGAGAGACAAAGAGAAAAAAAGAAATTAAGTGCAGGGAGAGTTAGAAAGAGAGAGTCATGTGTGTTCAAGACCCTTAAATGCAAGGTGAGAGGAGGAGAGTTGAGAGGTCCTCACCTTGATCAGGCGTCTGCCCTGGATACCTAAGGGGTCCTGGTTGATGTAGATGAGGCCCTTGTTCTGCAGGATGGTGCGGGAGCGGGCGTCTATGCTCCGTAGGTCGTTGGACATGAAGAGGGGTGCGGCCATGATCGCCCACAGGGCCATTTGAGTCTGGGATTGGTCAAAGCTCAGGCCGAAGTCTCCAATGACCAGCTAGAGAGAGGGGGGGGGGGGGGGGGGGGGGGGCATCTCTGAGTGTGAGTGTTAGCATGTGCATACCTCTACCTCTGACTGCAGGTTGCTGGATGTCCTAGTTGTTTGTAGGTTTGTCTGTGTGTGTATAACCTGCGTTGTGTTGAACCGCGCGGTTCAGCCCTGAACACGCCCAAACTTGAACCTGCGAAACAGCAGCACCTAGGATCAGAAGTCGAGCGTGCTGACAATCGAGCTAAAAGCCCAGGCTGCTAGCTTTCATGTCAGCACTGCTCTTGAGGTGTCGAGAAGTGAGGTTTTACTAACCCTCCACACGTACAGCTATACAGACGCACTAGCTGGCATATGTTACATGTGTATGTCCGTGTCAATGAGTGTGTGTGTGTGTGTGTGTGTGTGTGTGTGTGTCCATGTGTATGTGTCCGTGTGTGTGAATGAATGTGTGCATGTGTGCGTCCGTGTCAATGAGTGTGTGCGTGTATGTGTTTCAATCTCAATTTTGGCTCCAAACAATCACAAAAATAGTATAACCGAGAAAAAACTATAATTTTGCCACAGTCTGTTAAGAAATAGGCTTTTTGGAAATACATACAATTTCAACTCATACGGTACTGTTCGCTGATTCACGCTGCTTCTTTAAGCCCTGCAACTGACACACCCCTCTCCTATGTACACAGGCCACTCAAGCAGTTTTGGGTTGCATGTGTGTGTGCTCCTGCTGTCGGTAGCATCATGAACCACGCCAAAATTGTAACTAAGGCATTCTCTGCTAAGATTTTTACTATCACTGTCAATCGAAGCGACCAAAATTACTCAAGAGAACTTATGGCAAGTTGGCTAATCTAACGTTAGAACACACCTGTTTTTTGTAAATCAGCACAGTACAGCTTGTCTATTAGCTTCTACTAAGGCACGAGGATAACATTAGGAAAACGTGAACGCTACCGTTAGATCATTAACACTGATTGGTTGCTTCTTCAGTCCCAATGGATTATGAAACATATTTTCTAAGACCCAGGGAAGACCCTCAGGAATAATCGTTAATCGTGATTACAAGGTTTGCATGGTTTTTGCCATAATCAAGCAGCCCTAGTGTGTGTGCATGCGTGTGTGTGTCTCACCATGTCTGGGTCATTCCAGCGTCCGGGTCCAGCAGCCGGTTGCAGGATATCCTGGTTGGTGAAGAACCAGTCAGCAATGTTCAGAACACTCGACCAGGAGTCCTGGATGTCACCATAATTCCGCCACAGGTTACAGATCTCTCCCAGCTGAGTGTAGTTCACCTACAGGAGAAAACACACATACACACACACACACACACAAGTTACCTCCAAAAAAGTATAGGAGGTTGGTGGTTTAAAGGATTGGATAAGACAGGATCGGATAGACATTTTGAAATACATTCACCTTCAAGGTTGTATGAGCAGAGCAGTGTGTGGTGTGTGTGTGTGTGTGTCTATATAGGTCACTTTTACCTTGGGAGGAAGTCCGCCTTGATAGGCGGGCCAACTGCAAGAGTAGCCAATGGGACGGCCTGTAGCATTCAGGGCCTGGGACATGAGTGGGTAACCTGTCAAGTACAAAATGTAATGATAATATTGATGGGTTTAAACACTAGCTAACTAACCCATGTGGGTTTAAAGAAAGTGTTAGCATTATTAGCATTATCTCGCTCACCCTTCTCCTGTTCTGTAGCGTTGGAGTAGCATCCGTCCAATTTGAGCATGTCGATGCCCCAGTCAGCAAATGTCTGGGCGTCCGTCTGGATCTTATCCAGAGTGGTGCCAGGGTAGCCACCGCACGTGTGCGTGCCAAAGTCACCATAGATACCCAGCTTAAGGCCGCGGTCATGCACGTAGCGTGCCAAATGAGGGATGCCATTTGGAAATCTGGATAGCGAGAGCGAGAGCAGGAGGGAGGGAAGAGAAAAGCAAAAAAAAGTTTGAAATGCCCCTGTGTATTAACCTCATAGCTAAAGACATTTACTTTTATGAAATCAATGTGTAAACCTCAGGTAATAGTTGGGAAATTACTGTAGTCAGTCAGTAATGAGATAGAGTTTAGCACTGGACTGAACTGATTCAGAGTTTAGAACAGGACTGAGCCAAACCGGAGTTTAAAACTAGAATAGGCTGAGCTTGGTTTACTGGTTTAGCACTGGTTTAGTCCTGAGGTCTAGTCCTGTTCTTCTAGCCCAGTGTTTTAGTCCTGTGGTCATATACTCTAGTCTAGTGCTTTAGTGATCTGTTTTACCATTGTGGTTTAGTCCTGTAGTTAAGAGATCTGCTTTAGTCCTGTGGTTTGGTCCTGTAGTTTAGTGATCTGGTTTAGTCCTGTGCTTTAGTGATTTGTTTTACCATTGTGGTTTAGTCCTGTTGATTAGTCCATTTTAGCACTGTGATTTAGCACTGTGATCCAGTTCAGCACTGTGGTCTTGCCCCGTGGTCCAGCACTCACCTCTTTGGGTCTGCCTGCAAGCGTCCATTGGCGTCCCTCTCCATGGAGGACCAGCAGTCGTCGATGTTGACGTAAACATAACCCAGCTCACGCCAACCGTCCTCAGCCAGTCGGTCTGCCATGTCCATGAAGAGATTCTCACTGGAGTAGAGGAAAGGAGAGGAGAGAGGAGGGGAGGGGAGAAGAGAGGAGAGAAGAGAAGAGAAGAGAAGAGAAGAGAAGAGAAGAGAAGGTGTGGAGTGGAAGAGAGAAGAGAGCATGAGATGAAAGGAGAGAGGAAAGCAGGAGAACAGGATAGGAGAGAAAATGAAAAAGAGGTGAGGAAGGAAGAAAGGATGAAGAGAAAAGAGGAGTGCAGAGAAGAAGACATAAGTGAGGAGGAAAGAGGTCAAGGGAGGAGAAGAGTCTCCTGCTCATCTCACAGCAGGGGCTGATGTACAGCAGGGACAGACACACACATCCATCCATCATGAGTGAGTGGTTTTGGAGGCACACACAGGAATGCTGGAGCTCTGACTGATTGATGGACACAGAGGGAGGCGGCACATGGAGGCGCGACTGCAGTTATGGAGATGTGGGTCCAAACCTACTGTACTGATTTTGTTCTCAGACATAAAGCAAGAGCTGCTTCAAACCTCAGCCCACAGTGACTCACAATCACTGTCAAGTCCGAGTGCTTTTCAGGATGCAAACTAAAAACATGAGAACACACACATGCATGCACACCAACACACGCACCCACACACACACACACACACACACACACAAGCAATGGAAGCACAACTGAACTATTAAGATAATGTTGCTTCTCTCATGTCTTTTATATCATCATGCATGAATATATGAAGAAATCTATTGTAACTCGCCAAACGCTCTCTCTCTGTCCCCTTTGCTGTCGCAGTTGCTAAATAACCCTCGCTGAATACAGCATGCCGTGCTAAAACAGTCATGTCATGAGTTATTGCAAGTCACACTGTATGAGTTGATTCCAATAATATCTTGGCCAGAGACTAATGTCAAATGGGGCAATATCGTTTATCATGTCTGCTGATCAGCATCTGCCCAGTTGTAAAATGAGAATAGATGGCTCTCAACATGGAATGTCCAAAATTCCAGAGGTAGTAAGAATTTGTGTCATAAAAAAAAGCTTAGGTTGACTGATTGTGTGTGTGTGTGTGTATTTCTGTGCATGGAGGTAACATGAAGTGACCATTAAAAATACTGTAAAAACGTACATCATAATGTATTTAATTCAGCTGCTTAACTGGTCACATCCACCCCTTCCCTCCATCACATTACCCCAGTGTAACAAGACCTCCACTGGTTCCCTGTCCCGCAGAGGGTCTACTTCAAAGTCCTTCTCCTCCCTTTCAAGGCCCTACATGGCTCTCCCTCAACATGTCATATCTGCTGCCAGTGTTGACTCTTTTTAATCACTCCTCAAAACTCATTTGTTCAGAAAAGCTTTTAACTTAACAATGCCTAATATGCATCTTAAAATTGCATTGACACATCTGCATTCCCACACTGTTTCTCTTGTGTGCTTGCTTACTTTTAATTTATTTGTACTCTCTACATTTTATCTTTCTTTTTTTCTGTTTTTTTTTTACACTCTAATGTTCAGCGCTTTGAGTATGTGATAAAGTGTTCTAAATATAAATATATTACTATTATTATCATTCAATACCAAGCTAGCATTACCAATCCTCAATTGCTATGAAATACAATAACAATATCCTACTATATTAATGAATAATTTAAATAAGCATTTTATTAAATAGCTATGATGCTAACCCTAGGTTTACCTGTTTGCCAATTCAGAAGACCTGATAATTACTTGGTTTAAAGATAATGGCCCCTGTTGAAGATACTGGTTTCGGTGTTACTTTCCCTTAGACAGGGAAAACTTTATCTGAACAACTCTTAGCGTATAACAACTGTAGTTACCTCAACCTCTTATTGGGAAAGCTGTGTTTGAATTACAAGTAACTGCTTGTAACCCCTTCTTCAAGTTGAGTGAGTCACATTAACTCAACCACTGCTACTGAATGTAGAACATGATTTGTAAATGCAGACAGACTTTTTTCTGAGAGCTCTGTAGTCTTACAGAATTGTACTGTACTCCTGGGATGTATTTCTTGTATGGGGTTGGCTGATTCTAACCTGATACAGTTCTTTGGGTCATGATCACAGTCGATGTCACAACGGAAGCGTTCCCATGCCAACCAGCCCATGGGTGGAGTCCTCATCAAACCATTGTCCAGAGCCAGGGTGCCCGTGGACAATGCCAGAACAAGAATAACCAACGCAGGAGTCATGCCTGTGTAGAAAGAAACGATACATAAAAAATGCTCATTAGCATGACTGTTTGGGTACAGTGTTGCCAAAGCTAGTGTTACAAATAACACAGTAGCATCACAAAAGAAAGAAAACAGAGATACAGCAATGTGGGTATAAACATGTGAGCACAGAATAAACAGTAGAAGAAATAATACTAGGATGATAGGTAGAGGTGAATGTGTGTGTGTGTACACTGTATGTGTGTGTGTATGTGTGTGGCGCCACAAAGACAGGTTTACTTAAATCATGTCCCTCAGGTTGTGACATTTTAAGACACACTATGCTTCCCGGGCAGCAGAGGGCCCTTTGCCAAGAAGTACAGTTGTGCTCATTCGTTTACACACCCATGCTAAAGTTGTACTGCATGGTGTGCTCTAGAGCGTTGCTGCCTAGGCTGAACCTGTTTCTGTGTTTCTGACACCTGAGCTTTTTTTGAAAGATCATAAATTTGGTCTTTGTTGGATTTAATGCCAGGGCCCAGGACTGGCAGTACTGCTGCAGCCCCTGTTGTAAAGGCTAAAGAACCAAGTCCCTCGCAAAAAGCAGAAATTTGGCCTTGGTTTTTTGGAGTCTGAGTAGGGGGCTTTAGACTTAGTTACCGCTGTGCACCGCTAATTTCTGTAAATATTGAATAATGTTGGACTCAGACTACAGCCATGCCTCATTCCTCTATTTTGTGTGAAAAACATCTGTCAGTTTTTCTCCAATATTTATACTGCATTCACATGTTTACATTTACATTTAAGTAATTCAATCAGACAGGGGCGCCTTAATACCACCCAAGGCCCCTGGGCTATATGTTTTTTAAGGCCCGCCCCCTCCCCCACCGCAAATATTAATTATGATTAAATGATACTCGGCCCGCGATCTGACCCGACACATAGCGTGCGCTTTTGGTTAATAACATGCAGTGTAGCCTTTTATTCAGCCTATGTAAAACCTTTACATAAACAGGAACAGAAAGCCCTTGAATCACGTCCGCCTACCCATGACCTCGCTTATCAAAAAGGCTAGCCTACTGCACGAAAACAAGCGTTGAACTTTTTCAACACTGGCTGTAGGCTAAGTTAAAAGATGGGTACACATATGGACGTTTAAAAGCTTTTCAAAAGTGCATGTGTTTGTCGTGTCGGGGGGTTCGCCAGGAGTTTTTTTGAAATTCTTTCTACTTAACACACCAGTTTAACGCAGTTTGGGAGGGACAGACATACTTTTAGCCTACAGAACAAGCTGGCTCATGTGACGTGAACATGGCTACCTTATACATTATCACTACACTACATGGAGACATATCTCACGTTAACAATGGAGAAAACATAACATAGACTATTATATGTGCGAATGGGTTAGCACAAACTTAGATGTTGGTGAACGGAGATGCAGATCACTAATTCATTTATTTGCGCAACAGCATGTTCTGCGTTCACTCCAATGAGACAAGTGAAATACATGTTTTTAAAGCCGTTTCATTTCCAGGCTATTTGCTATGATATTTACCTGCTATGCCTTCTGCTTTCATGGACAGTTACAGGAATCCACGTCATTCGTTTATCGTTGCTTCAATCCTACCCACGTTATCTCCAGAGTTTGTATGATGTGCTCAATTATTTAGGCTAGCTCCAGAGTAGGCTAATGACGCCGCGAATACGGACACGCCATTTATTATTATTGATTATCATTATTATTATTAGGAGGCCCCTCATTGGTCGAGGCCCCTGGGCTGAAGCCCAGGTAAGCCCCTGCATTAAGGCGCCAGTGCAATCAGAGGTTTTACCCACTACACCACTTTCTCTCTCCCTCCCTCCCTCTCCCTCTCTCTCTCACACACTCCCATATTAACACAAGCAGGCAGGTTTTATACTTCTGGCACAATTAAGCATCTTGTGACTGCTCACATGAGCAGATATGTTTGTGTGTTGGGTGCGTATGTGTGTTTGTGAGTGTGTAAGATCCCGTCCTCTTCTCACCTGACAGGGTTAGTGTCTGTGTTTGTGTACGTCTTAACGGTCACTCTCACCTGATTGGTTTATGTGTGTGCGTGTGTGTGTGAGTTCATTTCTCTCCCTCCCTCCCATCTGATCGGTTTGTGTGTGTGTGTCTGTGTGTGTGTCTGTGTGTGTGTCTGTGTGTTCATTTCTCTCCCTCCCTCCCAACCAGTCTGCTGATGAGAGGTTGTGTTTAAACTAAAATATTTACTCAGCCTGTGTGTGTGTGTGTGTGTGTGTGTGTGTATGAGGCAAGTGCTCTCATAGCGCCTCCTAGGGGACTTCATAAGAAAAACACATCGGGCGCCTCGGCAGAGCAGCAGAACATGGTCTGTCCATCCGTCCGTCCGTCTGTTTAGGTATTCCTACTAATCTGCTCATCTCTCTGTCTGCCTGCCTGTCTGTCTGTCTGCTTTGGTCTGTCTTGCATCATGTGTCTGTCTGTCTTGATGTCTGTCTGTCTATAACTGCTACTGCCTATATATGAGCAGAATTAGTCTCAACTCCTCTCAATGAATCTTATATTTCTGCATCCTGATGTGTGCCATTCAATCATAAGAATATAGAGTAAGCTACAGAGTAAACGAGTCTGTTTGTGACTGCAGCCTCACAAAAAGAGGAGCCGGTTAGATCATTAGACTGAAATCGTCAACAAAATCAGCTCCATCATCATAATCACCATTATTCGTGTACTGCCGCTCTATTTCAAGGCCAATGTCACAAGCAAGGCAAGATGAGTGTATGTAGCCTATCTGCAGGTTGCTTTGTCATGTCTGTGGCCTCTTGATTACGATCAACTTCAACCTTCGTAAAATACAGAAGTTGAAAAGAGGCGATATCACCACCGAGCTATCGGTACTGTTCTGGCCCTGATATCGGTCATTAAGGAACTGTTTTCTGCATTGGCCTTTCCATATAAAGCTTTATTGCAGACACAGGTCCATATCATAATAAATAGTGTAAAAGGAGGACAAAATACATAGGAAATCACATATTAGCCTATAGGACATACAGGCAATTGCACCAATGCCTTCTTAACCTAGAAGTGAATCTATAACAGCTTTTCAGAGGGCTGACTAGGGCTTCAATTATTTGGTTCTCTGACTGATTGTATGCTACCTAAAGCCTATGCATACTCTTTTTCTTATAGTTAGACCACAATTGAGCAGTATATAGTGTTGTTATAGGTTCTAAACAGGGAGCACTTCACAGAGTTAGAGGACATAGACAACTTCCTTTTAATCCTTTTAAGCATGTTAGCTTGAGAATAAATTTTACAGCGCTGTCGGTAGAGGTCCATAAACACAGCAGATGTGTCATAAGTGTAGCTATGTGAAGTGTCAGGATCTGTTTCCCAAGCCAGTTACTTTCCTAGATCTGTTGCAATAAACATCAAGCTAAAAATGAAACCGTGCAAACGCATCATGATCAAATCGAGGTTTAAAAAAACTCACTCTCTCGTTGGGATCAGAGAACCTTCCGGGTTGCTGATTTTCGGCTCCAGCGGTAGTAGCCTATGGACCCTTCCCGAACTCAGGTGTAGCCTACTGCCGCGGGTGCGCTTCGTCTCGGAGTCCTCTGGTACCTCCGTCTACTAGCCAGCCCTTCCCCAACTCCATTCTGAAAAGTCGCGGGAGTCACATGTGTAGGCTATGAGAGAATGTCATATGACCCTGAGATCACATGACGTAGCCATATGACTCCGTTGTTGTTGTGTCTGCAATGCTGGAGTTTTGCTTGCTCGCATTTTTTTTTTTTTATCTAGAAAGCTGTTCAAAGATGTCCTTGCACAGGTCCAAACTTCTGAAAGGCTGTGTCGGTGAACGATGTCATTGTCAATAACTGATCTACAGTGGATGTAATGATTAAAGAGTCATATGCCATGCCTGTAGCCTCTGCTCTTGGATTGCTGACAGTGAGCAATGGTCTGCAGTAGCCCAGGCTAGGCTAGGCCTAGGAATTAAGTTTAGTAGCCTAAGTCGAGGGAGAGTTCGCATGTAGGGGAGAGCGGGGTTAGATGTCACACGGGTAAGTTGTCACATGTGTTAGATCTCAGCCACTCAAGGGCACTGGTCAAAACTGTTAATACAGAAATGATCAGAATTAGTGTCAGAGGTCATCTACGTTGGAATTTAAAATGAAATATTTATTACCTTGATGTGAGACAACTTTAACTGTTTTTCATGTCTAAAAGTAAATTTTGAGACATTCAGTCTTTTTCTTCTAACTCATTACAGAATGGGTTGACAATAAAACAATTAGTACCATTAAGTATAAAGAGAGAGCTACAATTCAGTTACCTTTCGTCATAGCTACACTAAAACATGTGGCTGCTGGCCATCAAAAGAGCTAGCAATGTCAGTTGGTTGGTTGTCACATTTTTTGTGGGGTTAGTTGTCACATGTTGGCCTATGGACTCTTCAGTATTTCATTATATCATCATATTACCTTGGTTTCAATAGGGATTTAATCTAAATTGTCTAAAAAACAACATAAAACATAAAATACTAATGAAAAGAACATACTTGATGTTTCCTGTTCATGTTCTCAACGCATTAGATGTATGTAGTTTTGCATTTCAATGAAATTAAACTTTTTACATTATTTTTAAGAATGTATCCATTTTTCATTTTTATCCCATTGGAATAACATTGGGACAACTAACCCCATAGCGTGTGACAACCTACCCCGTGATGGGGATGGTTGTCACATTTGCGCAAGGTGCATTTGACAGCCCACATCCTTCTAACTGACTGGATTCAAGCAGATCAAGGTCCCTCCATTTGTACCTGACACATGAGGCTTCCTTTGTGTCCTGAAAGGGAATTTGTGCAGGACACGGTTTTTGTGGAAACTAATTTTAAGTAAAAAGTGTGACATCTAACCCCGCTCTTCACCTATGTCTAGGTTCTCTTGGGGCTGACAAAAACTGAAAGCCTAAATTGGAATGTTCAAGTCACTGTTCAGGAAATATAATTGAGTTGATTTACAAAACCATAGCACAAATAATTATTTTTACAGCATGAACAGCTCCTTTTAATAATGTTCAGATGATCACTAGCTTCAGAAGTTTGGAACTGTTTTGCATTTTTTTGCATATTAGAACTTCTAAAACGGAGTGATAGGCTAAAAAGTGGGGCAAAGGTTTTGCCATCGGATGGCATGGTGGCTATCTGAGTTCACTGATGATGGCTTTTCAAAGGTCATCATTGTGCATACTGTATGCACTAAACTCAGAGTGAACAAATTTGATATTGACTGAACTCAAATCAGCTGTAATGGAACCAAAATCTCAGAGTTTCAAATCTCGGCTACCCTGGAAATCCAGAGTTCTCGCAAGAGCACAATTTGAATTTGCTCAGCGAGTTACTCTGTTGATGCTCAACACCTATGCCTGTGGAGCCGAGCTGCCCCTCGAGTTTGCCCATTTTTGATTACTCATAGCCAGACTTTTGGATTTGGGTCTGGATTTCCAGGCTAAATCTCGGCATGAATCAACCCAGAAATCAGGGATAGTCTACACTAAGAGTATTTGCGAAACCTCATTTTTAGAATAGCCTACCCGCTGCTTTGTTCCAGACAGGAACCCGTGTATCCATTTAGAACTCCTGAACTAGGCCTATTCTTTATTGTCTAATAAATGTGTTTTCTTGGAATCATCTAATCTGTGAACCTTGGAATACAGGTGGCCAGGGTTGGGTCAGATTAACAATTGGATTACCCAAAACACAATTTGCACATGACATACACATTCTTATTTTCCACTGTGTTCAATTCAAAGTTCTCAGCGATATTGCCAAGTACTGGACGTATTTTTCCGAATGGAACGGGTCTGTCGGTCGACGTTGATGGCTCGCCCATCTTGGGGTTTGATTTTAACCTTTTTCTTGTCAAGAAATTATACAGGAAAATGGATGATAATGACATCTAGTGGACAAACAAATGGGCTGCTTGTCAAATGAAAACATTAGCTAGGCTATCATAAAAAAGTTGCATTGTTTGCATGATGAAATGTAATCAAGTAATCCCCAACAATGTAACTATAATCTGATTACACATTTTTTTCCGTAATCTGGGTTGATTATAGTTACTTATTTTTTGTAATCTGATTACATAATTCAGATTACATGTAATCCATTACTTCCCAACCCTGGTGGTCAACAAGTGCAAACACACCAGAAATTCCAAAAACACATGCAAATTGACAAAAAACACACATAAGACAACATCTTCAACTTCATAACACATGCGCAGCATTTGATAAACACTGCAAATGCACAAAACAACCAAATACATGTATTCATTTAGCAGATATCTGCTAAATTTATATTTGGTTGTTTTTTTGCAATTGAAGATGTTTTATTAATTTATGTGTGTTTTTTGTCAGTTTGTATAAGTTTTCTCCAAATTGACTTAGAAAATAAGGAATAACAGCTACATTGCAAAGGAAACCCTGGGTAACATTAAATAAATACTACTACAATAAATATTAAAGGAAGTCCAGCTATTTTTAATGTAGACATTTCAGTTTCTCAAACATTTTCAGTTTCTCAAGGTCACCAAGTTGGTACAAGAATAAAGAAAAACAACCGGTTTTACCTAGCTTGAGTTGCTGCAGCCAGCTGCTACAGCTACAGCGCTACACTCTGCGGGCATGAACATGGGGGCCCACGAACATGCCCCCAGAGTGGAGCACTGTAGCTGCCTGGCTGCTGTTTTTATTTTTATTTTTTAGTTTAAGTATAGTCAAAGTGAGGAATAGGAAAGGAGGGAAGAAGATACCTGCATAGCGAGTTTGGTGTGTTGGGTTGTTAGATGTGTTAGTAGAGGAGATACTATCGGAAGAGCTGGGTCTTCAAGAGCTTCTTGAAGACAGACAGGGATTCCCCTGCTATGATAATGCTTTGTAAGTCATTCCACCAATGGGGAACAACAAATCTAAATAGTCTGGATGGCCATGTCTGTAGAGACTGCAGTGCCAGATGTTGTTCCTTGTAGGAACGCAGTGGTCGAGGGGTAGCATAACATAAGCCTTAGCACTTAAGGAAGTGGGAGCAGACCCAACAATCACTTTGTCGGCAACATATAAATATGCTGCAAGTACAGAACCAGACACAAAAAGTCAGCACAAAAGTACAAAGCACACACAAAATAAAAGAAAACAAATGCAAGTGTGCTAGTGTTTATGACATAAACGGACCCACGGTCTGCAAACAAATATGTAATGTGAACAGAGACCAGCTGGGTCAGGGCTAGGGGGGGGGGGGGGGGGGAGTAATCGCACTCGGGTATGGTCCAGTTAAATAGACCCAGTGTGAAGTGTTCCCCATGGATCACTTCTATTAGTTCTGCTGTTGTATTTGTTTTCAGGGAGGTTGTGTTTTTGGTTTCTGTATTTACTGTGTGTTTACATATGTGGTTGTGTTGTGTGTATTTGCAGCATTTCTTACGCTGGTTCTGTTTTAAAATTGATGTTTAATATGCATATAATTATGTAGCCTATATTTACATATGCATGCATTTTTTCCATTTGTGTATTTGCATGTGTTTTTGTAATTTGCTGTGCTTTTACACTTATTGGCCATCGTATTGGAGTATGTTGGATGTTGAGAATCATTATTGTTTCGCCATAGTGTGTGTTAAAATGACAAGAAATCACCACTTCACATACTGAAGCAGAAAATATAATGCATCATGGTTCTACATGCTGATGATATGCACTGTAAGAATGTGCATAACAGTAGCCTTGCCAGTGGGTCCAGTGTCCAGTGCAAAATGATTATTGTCCACGCAACACAGTTTACACGCCTGAATGTGAGGTAAATGCATTAAATGGATAGAAAGTAAAGGGTGTGGGTGTTCAAAGAGTCAGAGGAGTAATACCAGGGGAGTAATAAAAGGAATCCCTGAGAAGGAGTCAATGGAAGGAGTGAGTGCAAATATAAAAAATGTAAAGGTGAGCAAGGCAAAAAAGGTTAAAAACAAAAAAGGGATGGTGTGGTATGCGACAGTCTCTCAGTTCTGCTTACCTTTGAGGAAGAAAGACTTCCAGAGAAAGTATTTACTGTATAGGGTACATGAGTTATGATGTTAAGATGTACATACATGTGGCAGTAGCATGTAGGGGGAAAATAAGGTGCAGTAAATGATAGATAGATAGATAGATAGATAGATACTTCATTGATCCTCAAGGGGAAATTCAAGGGTCTCAGTAGCATACATGTATAGACATAACACACAACATGCACTTACAGCAGAAATGGTAAACACAAGTATAAGTATAAACATATAACTAAACTCCACTGTACAATAAAGACAGTAGAAGATAAGAAAACTAACAAAACTAAATACTAAATACACTATTTAAGTTAAATTAAGAAAGTCCAATGTGCTTGAGGGTAATCAAGCATAAGACGCTTGTAGTGACAGGGCCGGGACTGGTGAGGTGCTAAAGGGAGTGAGTGTCATGGTGCAGTTGCAAACAGTAGTCCAATCATAGTCCTTAGTTATGTGTGCCTGGCAAGGTGCTCAAGAGAGTGAGTGTCATGGTGAAGGTGCAAAAAGTAGTCCAGCATTAGTCCAACAGTGCAACAGTGCAAGACTAAGGTCTAGAGACCAGCATAAATAATATAGACAAATAGGAGAGTCAAGTATAATGTAGACAAGGTAGAATAAAAAAATATTTCAGTGCAAGAACAGGTTGAGGTAATAGGGTTATAGCCATTCATTCATTCAGTATTGTATCAGAAGCCTGACCGCAGCCATTGATCATGTGTGCTAATATAGCATGAAAAACAGTGTAGCAGTAAAACAGTAGTGAAAACATTAGGCTGTGTACATTAGTAAAACAGTAGTAAAACAGTAGTAAACAGTAGTGGTCAGTCAGTACTCAAAAAACATGGACATGGAGAGGCAGACAGACTAAGCAGAGAAGTCTATCTCTCCTCTTCCCTTTAGTGAGGGATTGAACAGTTTAATGGCCCTAGGAACAAATGTGGTGGTGAACACAAATATGATGAATGTGAAGGGGCAAGGAAAAAATGTTGCAATTGTGGTGGGGAGCAGTACCATAGGGGGGCAGCCGTGGCCTACTGGTTAGCGCTTCGGACTTGTAACCGGAGGGTTGCCGGTTCGAACCCCGACCAGTAGGCACAGCTGAAGTGCCCTTGAGCAAGTGTCCCCCTCACTGCTCCCCGAGCGTCACTGTTGTTGCAGGCAGCTCACTGCGCCGGGATTAGTGTGCTTCACCTCACTGTGTGCTGAGTGTGCTTCACTAATTCACGGATTGGGATAAATGCAGAGACCAAATTTCCCTCATGGGATCCAAAGAGTATATATACTTATATATAGTGTTGTGTATGGTGGGTACAAGGTGCACAAGCGAATGCAAGAAGTGCAGAAGGTTAAAGTGTGTCAAGGAATCACGTATGCAGAAGCAGCCAAGAAAGTACCAAAAGCGTCACCAACTACAGTGAACAAGAGTAAAGACAATGACGGATGTGTAAAGTGTGACTGGATTCAGGGAGAAACTTTGATAGTGGGGATAATGGGCTTTGTATATTAAGATTATAGTAAAAACTGCTGAGAAGTATCTGGATGCAGTGGGGAAATATTAGAGGAACCCTTGAGGAAACTCAACAATCACAGTCATGGGTTGGATCCTCTTAATGGTGTTAACAATACTCCAGTGAAATGCCAGGAGCTTAATTGCGAATGGCCAGGAGTTTAAGAAATATGTGGAGGAGGAGAAGCCCAATATTATCTGTGTTCAGGAAACATGGTTAATTCCCAGACTAGATTTGATCATAATAGGGTATAATGCAGTAAGAAGGGACCAAGAGAATGGTAAAGGTGGAGGGGTTATAACATTTATACAGAGAGGGCTGCAGTACAGAGAAATTAAAAAAGGAGGATAATTGGAATATGTCACTGTGGAAGTGTGGGCAAAAGAGGGCAATATCAAAGTTATACATTTTTACAACCCATGTAAACAGTAACAGTTAGAAAGCAGCCAGCTGGAGGAAATTTGGAAAGATTTGGAATCATTTGGTGTGGTGATTTTAATGCACATAGCACTTTATGGGGTGATAAGGATGACGTAAATGAGAGTGTGCTGGAAGGATTTATAGAAGAGGAAGAACTAGTCTGTCTTAACGATGGATCTGGTACAAGTATAGATGTGTCTAGGGGGACAGAGTCAGCAATAGACTTAACCTTTGGTACTAGAAATGTGGTAGACAACTGTGAATGGGAGGTACTAAGGGAACACAAGTGGGTAGTGATCACTATCGGGTTGCCTATAAACAGTGGCGCAAAAAGTGGCCATGCGCTATATGCGGCGCATCACCGTGGGGGCGCCAAAGCGATGGTAAAAAAAAAAAAAAAAAAAAAAAAATATATATATATATATATTTGGTATATTCTATATGTAGCTACTGTTGTAGGTTTCTAAAGCATTTCTGCATTTCCTTAATGTTAAATAACATTTTAGACTAACAGGCTAGAGTAGGCGCCCTATCTCATAAGATTCCATCATAGAATTTTGACATAGAAAAGGGAGTGGGGGCGCTGTGAGCACTGAGTGAGCAGGTAGCCTACGAGTAGTGAGTTTTCGTCTATTGAAAAAGATGGATAAAAGCTGTCGGGGGCTAAAAATAGAAAAAGAAAGGGAAAATGAGATGGCATGTCAAGATGGGATGCGACAGCAGTTAAATAAGTGGATGGTGAAAAGCAACAGGTAGGATTTAAAGTGTGACGTCTGTGCTTGGAGGCACAGGTTTCATGTTCATGTTATTCATGTTACCATGTAAGTTGCAAGTATATGCCGATTGAAATATAACCTATTCCATTAAGATAGCTAGGTGGCTACCATGCTCATACTGATGGCAAACTGCAAACAGAAATGTCACGCTAGCAACAACTCATTACATGTTTCCATTTCCTAACAATCCTAATATTAATAGCTTAATATTGTGCTGTCAATGGGGCAAACAAAGGCTAGAGTTGGATCAGCCTTTTCCTTTGTGAGCAACAGCTGGTAAAAGGACGTTATGAGAACCGTTTAGACTCGCTTAAAGTGACAATGCACCATTTAACAATACTTTGGTTAAGTTCAAATTGGTAGAATTTCTTAAAAAATAATAGTGATAATAACCTATTAGTGTAAATTATTGGCCTTGTTTTACTTTACTTGTTTGTGTTTTTTTTTTTTTTTTGGGGGGGGGGGGCGCCAATTTGTTGTCGCATACCCTTCAAAAAATGGGTAGCTGCGCCCCTGCCTATAAAGGTACACAGGTGTGGAGGTAGAGAAAGAAAAGGAAGTTAGAGTTAAAGGTAGTATCAGCGATTGCAGGCCCAAACATAAATGATCGCATTTATCTAATCTGTCCTAACGATCCACTAGCTGCCCGCCCCATAAGCAGACCGTCAAAACGCGTCTCTATAGGAAGCTTAGGCTCTGAGATCTGCACACAAAAACAATTGCTAACAACAAGTGTTGCCAACCACTCAAAGGCAAAATAAAGTGTTCCAATCAATAACCGACGAGATGCGCGTTCAGGAGAGTTTCAATTGCACAGGAGGGAGGGGGAGGGAGTAGCAAGCTAGCTCTCTGTTTTGTTTGAACGTCAACAGAAGTGACGTTACTTCGCCATTGCTGATACAACCTTTAAGTGAGGAATGGTTATGATGGCAGTGAAAGTGAAATGATATAAACTTTATTTTATTTGTTTGTTTTGTTTATTTGTTTGTTTGTTTGTCAGTACAGAATAGTCAATCCTGTTCCTCACTCCAGTCCAGTGGTGGCGGTAACTGTACGTACACACCGTCGCCGACTTGAGCTTCCAAAGAAGCTCTGGTCGCCCTATCAAAAACGCTTGTCAAAAAAGTACAGGGAAGCTTTTGGACGCTTTGGCCGCTCTGACGTGACAGCATTTTACGTTCGATCATGTTCTATCTTTATTTAAAGGCCGTCTATTCGATTGGTTGCTGGTCGTTGGTCGCTGAACCGCGTCATAGCTCATTACCATAAAGCTGACTGACTTTCAACTTTCTGCTTGACGCTCAAGTCACTCAAGACACCCAAAACGCGATGCCGACGGATTTGCCGCTTCTTGCAGCTAAGAGAAGCCGGCTCCCATTGAAAATGAATGACTTCCTGAATCTTCGGAAGCTCAAGTTGGCGACGGTGTGTACGTACAGTAATGCACAAGAAGTAGTTGCCAACCACCAATAAAACAAGAAGAAGAATGGAGCCCAATGCGGTAGGCCTATCTAGTTTTCTAATTCGCCTTATTCACCAGGCGGCCAGACCGACGCTACAGGGTACACTTGCCATTACACCTCAGTCCAGCAGATGGTGGAGGTAATGCAAACTGCCAACAAAAACTCACTGAAGAAGAACAGGCCAGCGAACCCTTCTTTTTTGGTGAGTTTTTTTTTTGGCAGTTTGCAAACGAAGTGCATTACCACCATCTGCTGCACTGAGGTGTAGTGGCAAGTGTACCTTGTAGTACGGTGGCGGACAGGTGCAAACAACGTGCAACTTATGACAACAAATGCAAATCAACAAAATACGTGCAAATAGATAAAACACCAACCAACTTAAGAAAACATCTTCATCTTCATTTGACAACACGTGCACATAATTTAGAAAAAGCGCTGCAAATTCAGACAACATTTACATTTCAAAAACGCGCTACGAAATTCACAACACAACGGAAGTGTTTCCGGGGGACACTTAAAAGTGATGAACACCTCTGAACAGGTGGCGAATGGGTGTGACCATAGACATAATATACATAGACGCCGCATCGACCGCTGCTCCCTACTAGCGCTGACGAGATTTGGAGCGCCATCTTGGACCGGTCATCCACTCCACTCAGTGTAATCTGTTTGGCCGGTGCAATGAGCTGTCAGTACACTTAATTAATCATATCTCACTGAATACCGAACAGATTTTCACGCGTTTTTTTTTGCTGCAAAGGTCATACATGTAGCTATGATACAGGCCACATTGTTCGAAAATACAAAATACAACCAATAGTACGGTAATGTTAAATCTTACTTGTGAAAAGTAAATCCCCCGAGTATGGTCCGCCGATTTGAGCAGGAACATGCTGCACAGTGCTGTCATCTTGTGTTTTCTGCTGCAACGCAATGAGGAGTATGACCGGTCCAAGATGGCGGCCGCATTTCTTGTTTCCAGCAGCCAATGCGGCGTCTATGTATATTATGTCTATGGTTTATGTTTAAAGAAATATGGCTTGAAATGTAAGTATTTGCGTTTATCTTAACATTTTAATGGCACTTAAAAGTGATCAACACCTCTCCTTTACCTAGTCTGTACGTATGTAGTTCGCCACCTATTCAGGTGTTCATCACTTTTAAGTGCCCCCCGGAAACACATCCGTTGTGTTGTGATTTTCATAGCACGTTTCTGAATTGCGTGTTGTGAATTGGCAGCTCGTTTTCTAAATGATGTGCACGTGTTGTCAAATGAAGATGTTTTCTTAAGTTGTTTGTGTTTTGTCTATTTGCACGTGTTTTGTTGATTTGCATCTGTTGTCATAAATTGTACGTCTTTTGCACCTGTCGGCCACCGTACTGTAGCCTCGTTTTGGCCGCCGGGTAAATAAGGCGAATATCTATGGCCAGCACAGTGCTGTGCAGTGAGTGAGTAAACCTCACTGAGACATTTTTAAGACATGACGGTCAGCAATCGTCACTGGCACCCGTGGACGGATTATGAACTTTTGGGCCCCTGGGCTCAGATGTATTAAGGGCCCCCCACTAATTGTTGCATATGTGGGAGGGGGGGAGGGGGGGGTCCTCCCCTAGAATTTTTTTATTTGTTTGATGTGATTTCCTGTATTCCGGTGCATTTTGGGGATGGCCAATACTTTAATTCAATCAGATTCATAGCCTACATCCTGATTTGTTGATATTGAGGCAGTGATTCCATGCAAAGGCTTGGGCTCCCTGCTGTAGGCCCGTGCAGTAATCTATCCCTGCTGGCACCTGTGAGATTTCAGCTTTGTCTCCTTGCTTGCACGCTTGCTTATCATAGACATTCTACACCTTGCTCAAGTCAGCCTTGTGTACACATTTGTAAGTCCTTGCATTTGCTTTCTTCCAATAAACCTCTGAAGTTCACCTACAAAAAAGCTGCCATCTTTGAAATCCGGTATCTTGCGATTATTCCTATGGGAAAATAACATGGGGAATTTGAATTATCGAACCTGTTAAACCCTCACGGGGACGAAGAAGTCTGAAATGCAGCCATTAAAGGTGCTCTAAGCGATGCTGGGCTACGTCACTTCTGTTGACTTTCAAACAAAACAGAGAGCTAGCTCGCTGCTCCCGTGCAATTGAAACTCTCCTAAACGCGCATCTCGTCTGTGATTTGCTGGAACAGTTTGTTATGAAACCATGGGCTAGGTTTGCCCAGGTTGTTTTTGTTGCCATTCTTGGAGCCTGGGCTGTCCACAGAGATCGCGTTTTTTTAGTGTATTCAGGACACAGACAGCTAGCGGTTGGTTAGGTGCTGTTTGCAGTAAGTGACATAAAATGTTTTAGCCTAAAAAACGTGTGGCATCGCTTAGAGCACCTTTAAGAGGGTAAACTTAGATTTTTGCTACTCCAGAGCTAACTTCCAATGCAACTTGCCATAGATAGTTAGCTTCAATTAACACCCGGATCTCCTTAGGGCTAGATGGCAGTTTTAGTTCTTTTTTGTAGGCTAACTTCAGAGGTCTATGCCAATATCATGTATATCAGGACTTCCCATCTCCCCCTTACCAAACAGCTACATACACACACACACACATAGAGTCATACAATCAGCTGAGTCAAATAGATTCTAAAAAGTATTGTAAGAGACCGTGTGTGTGTGTGTGTGTGTGAGAGAGAGAGAGAGAATGTGTGTATGTGTTTGAGTGAGAAAGATCAAGATATATGCATGTGTCAGTCGAAATTATGTCTGTATGTGCCAGTAGGTATTGTGTTCCAAGGTTCCGTCAGGTTAACTGAGGTGACTACCAGCTATGTCTGTCGTGGCTTAAGTCGGTATGACAACATGCGCAGTGGGGATGTTGCCAGTGGCAACGACACCACTGAGGGCCACATCTCAGCATCAGCATATTGTCATCCTCCCACTCCAAACATGACCCTCTCCTTCTCTCCATCTCCCCTGCAATACTTTCTCTCTCTCCTTTACTCCAACACACTCTCTTGATTTTTCTCCCTCTCTCTTACTCTTGCCTTTTCCTTCTCATTTTCTCATGCTACATACTCACCTGTATGAGGCCTATGTTTATGTGTGGTATGTATGTTATGAACTTCCTTGTCAAAAAAGAAAGGCATGAATAAAGATAGGCACAAAAAAGACTCATTAACTTCTGCATGTGGCACCCCACCTGTCATGTCTCCATGCCCCACACTTTGAGAACCACTGCTCTAGTGCCTGGATTCTTAGCCTTACAGGTGAGGACTTCTGAGGCCATAGCACTTTTGAAAGTAATGCCAAACTTGTTTGTATGGACCCTTTCAAGAGAGAGTTCCATTATCAGCATCATAGTTGGCCCCACAAGACTTCCTTTTTAACATTCCATATGTTATCTTAATGTAGAGGAAGTAGATTGGGGCCCAAATAGAACGTTCAAGCATTGTTTTTGTTTTTATTGATGAAAGGGTCTATATTGTATTTTTCCATCAAGGGTCATGGTTTCCAAGCAATACAGGGAGCATTCTTTTAACAATCACTAACTTAAAGGAAGAACTGTTAGATAGACCAGATATTTATTTTAGAAAAATTATCAGGATTTAACAACCACACCAGTCAGGATCTGCAAAACATAGAAACAGTAGAGAACATAAATGAATTACAATCACATCAAAGTAAACATTTCTATACAAGACTGAAAATATATATTCCCAAGTACAACAACCTGATATTAATGATAATATTCTTTATATAGATACACTGTATTACCTGTAAGGTCAATCGTTGCAGTTGCAGTAGCGATCTTTCCAGTGAAAGTATTCTCCGCTTTGCATACAATGGTTTCAGTTGCCGCATATTTACTGAGAGTGAGATCCACCTTACTGCCATGTAGTGTTTTCCCATAGATCTCCCATGTGTAGAAGCAGAATGTGGTGCAGACAGCTGAGCACTCAAACGTGGCCGTCACACCTACTTGCACTGAGCTTGGGCCAGTGATAGTGACCATCTTTGGGCCATCTGCAAGAAATGGAAAGGGCAGAGAGAGGTTAAAGAGCATCTATATAAAAACACCTACTCCTAAATAGTCCATGGCAACATACTTGTAACAATGATTATTTTTATAATCATCACATTCTCTTATAAGTAAAATGTAGTGTTATACAGTATGCTTCAGAAATGTGTTAAGCATTCTCCCTGCATATCGTCCATGATGTTATCCTTTGCACATCCTTTGCCCATTTGTCAAAGATTTTTTTATCAGAAAAAATATGACAGTGGTAAACTCACCAATCAGCTCAATGGAAAGGCTAGCACTGGTGTAGCTTGTAGGGACAGTATGGACGTCTGGATTAGAAGCTGTACAGAGGAGAACACCGACATCAGCCTCACTTGCTGACCTGATCGAGAATGTGGCATTTGTGGACACAACTTTATCCCCCAAAGTCCACTCGTAGGTGCATGCTGGGTAGCACTGAGAGGAGCAGTGTAAGGTTGCTGAAGATCCAGGGAGAAGGCGAAGGACATCAATCGGTTTCTGTCTCAATATTTTTCCACCAGAGATAGATGCTATGTCAGGAGTTCCTGGCCCATCTATGAAATATAAGGCACACTGGTTGTATGTGGAATATAATCTGCTTAAAAAAACAACAACTAGGCAATATTGACTATATTGTGCCAAGGTTAAAATAACCACCCATGTGTAGGGGCAGATCAAATACATTCACAAAGATGTACACAACCATATCATACATTCTCATGTACTTACAAATGACATTCAACTCGTATGGGATTCCAGGGATGACTTTTCCTTGCTCTGTAACAATACACTGATACACGCCTGTATCAAATGGATGGAGTGGATCAAATATAAGAAAAACATTATTGTCAGAAAGATGGACGCTGACACTTGTAGACAATGCTTCCCCATTTCTGGTCCACTGAATATAAGATCCTTGCTCTGCTCCAGCACACTGCAGTGAATACAACCTGTTTGTTCTTGGTTGTGCTTCAGTGTTGGGCTGAACTGCAATTGGATCTGGTGAAGGGAGAAAAATATTGTTTTATTGATTTAATATGTGAGCAGCAAATAAGGTATTACCCAGCACTGAAACCTTTGTCATCATTAGTCTTTCCTTGAAAAAAAAAAAAAAGTTACAGCTCTGTTACACATGAAATGCCTTCCTTACCAGTCACATTGATAGCCATCATGACAGTCTCAGACTGGCCAGAGAGAATGTTGGCCGCAGTACACTGCAGCAGCTCCGTCTGAATGTAGTCTTCCACACTGATGACCAGCCTGTTGCCCAGCACAGCCTCCCCTCCCTGGAGGATGGGCACAGACACTGACTCCCCAGTGAGGGTTCTCCCTTCGAAACGCCATGTGATGTTACATGCAGGAACGCAGTCAGCAAGGCAATAGTAGGAGAATGTGTTCCCTACTATCACAGATGATGGTCCTTTAATGGTTACATCCTTAGGCCCCTCTGAGGAACATCAAACACATACATCTGCTTTACCAAACACAGAAAATACCAATAATCTCATTTCCCATATACACCCTGTATGAGACCCTGACAGTCACCAAACCTTTTATAATAATAATAATAATTATTATTAGTAGTAGTAGTAATATTGATGTTTTTGTCGTTGTTGTTATTATGACCGCCGCGCAGCGAAGGTTTAGTCAGATTTTTTTTATTTTTCGCATGTCCAAATTTCCGTCAAGGATTCCCGGGACACTGAAAGACCAGGGTACACGAAACTTGGTGGGCATGTAACCCCACATGGATAGCATGGAACCATTGTTTTTTGTTTTGATCTGTAGCCCCCCCGCTGGACTGGACCCCCCGAAAGGAGGGTAGGGCAGACACAGTTTTCTGTGAATATCTCAAGAACCGTAGGGTTTAGGAGGACCATTTTTTTTTGTATGTTGATCTCAAGGGGCCATGTTAACCCATTCCATGTGCACACATGTGCATAAACAGATACACACGCACACACATACATTCACAGTAATCATACGTATGACACATACTCACACAGTAGACATATGTACGCATGCATGCACATGCACAAACACGCAGGCAAACACACAAGCACGCACGCACACACACACACACACACATAAACATAAACGTGTACACACACACATGCACACAATTCAAGAATTTCTCAGAATTATGAACAGGCAAGATGGGGGTGGGGTTGTATAAAATGAATTTTACATGTGAAATCTATGAACTAATCATGTTTTGGTACTTGTTGTCTAACAGATACCAGTGAGAATTGAGTGTGGATAATGCAATTTAGTGAGACAGTTAGAATCATATAGGCCTTTCAGCATGATTTATTTTTGTGGAAAAAATGTGCTGGACTGGGCGGCGGTCATATTTTGTACCGCTCTGCAGTACATCTAGTTTATTATGCAACATATTACCAGTACTTATTGAAAAATTGAAAGTTACTTACGTGCCATCCAAACATTACTGATGGATTCCACAAAAAGGCCAGATAAAGTGTTCTGTGCTTTACAAATCACAGTTGCTAATGTGGTCTCAGGTGGTGCCGTGTAATGTAGTTTACGGGAGTTTGTCCGTGTTTGGTCACCGATATACCAGCTGTAGTTACAGGATGGGTAGCACACAGCTGAGCACACAAATGTGGACTCGACTCCATTCGCCAACATTTTAGGTGCTGTGATACTGACATTTAAAGGCCCCTCTGAAAAGAATACCAATGTGTCACGTTACTGTTGAAGAAACATAAGGATTGAGTAATAATAGTGCTATCTTTTATGCCATCACTAATGGCAAATTGTGGGAGTTGGCTGTCTGATAGTCCTCTAAATGGAAAGAGTTGATATTGTTTTAGTAGTTATCAGATAAACAGGGATAGCTTTGTCATAAGACATCTGGAGTAGCTCCTCTGTCACAGACTAAGGGAAGTTTGCAGTCATCTTCATCACCCATGAAAGCATTCGTCAAATACACAACGTACCTGCCACTTGCAGAATTTTGGTAAAGCTGGCAGTCTTTCCAGTCATTGGATTCTTAGCCTCACAGCTGAGAGCTTGTGGTGGTGAAAGTCCACGAAGATAAAAGTCAAGTTCGTTTCCCTGCACTGTTTTTCCAGCCACATTCCAGGTGAATGTGCAAGGAGGGGAGCAGTATGCTAAACACTCAAAAGTGTATGGTACACCCACTGTGACCACATCCACCCCTTCAATCTTCACAGATTTAGGCCCCTCTATTTTCAGAAAAGCACAATAAAAATAGCTCATGTTATACTATACTTAATACTAAATACCTTAAAATATCTTATACAAAATAGCCCTGGTGTTATCATAATGTTATTAGGTTAATATTATTGCTGTTGTCTGTTGAAGGCATTTACTTACCTTCCACCCAAACAGTGACAGCGGATTCTGCAATAAGGCCAGATAGGATGTTTTGAGCCTTGCAAATCACAGTAGCTGATTCAATGTCAGCTGGTGTTGTGAACTGTAGTTCGCTGCCGCCAGTTTTCCAGGTTTGGTCATCAATGAGCCAATCATAAGTACAGGAAGGGTAACAAAAAGCAGAGCAGACAAATGTGGCCTCGGCTCCAATCACCAGTTTTGTAGGTGCGGTGAGACTGACATTTAACGGTCCCTCTGGGAAAAGAACACACGTGCAACATTTGCAGTCAAGACATGTAAGGATCACAAAGTGATAGTGCCAACTTATCTGCCATCAGTGATGTGCAAAGGTCTTAGGGTTTAATACTCCACTATAGCCTTCTTAGAGGAAAAGAGTTGATGTAGTTTTAGTAGTTATCAGACAAATAATGATACCTTTGTCAACAGAAATAGGAATAACTCATTGTAATAAAATAATGCAATAACTCTTCCCAACAGATTCAATTATTTCACTCTCATCAGCATCAGCTTCTTCTCTCATGAGAGTACCCACACACCACACACAACTGTACCTGCCACTTGCACTGTCCTGCTAACACTGGCAGTCTGTCCTGTGGCTGGGTTCTTAGCTTCACAGTTGAGGGTAAGGGTTAGGTTTTGGGTTAGATCCTGTGGTGGCAACAGCTGGGGAAGAACAAAGTCAAGGCTGCTTCCGTGTGATATCTCCCCTTCAACACTCCAGCTGTATGTGCAGGCTGGGGAGCAGTTAGCAAAACACTCGAAACTGGTCGGGACTTTTACAGTGACCACATCTACTCCTGTGATCTCCACAGATGTGGGCCCCTCTTTTATGTCTATATTGAAAAAGAGAAACAGAGGGCTCTTTTAAAATCATAACTGGTAAGACAGAAATGCACTTTTAGTCAATTTTTTTTAATTCTTTTACATTTTTTATTCTTATATGTTAAGTGAGTGTTGTACTTTGAGAGCAAAGATTAACCGGAGTCAAATTCCTTGTTTGTTTACGCAAATTCTGATTCTGATTTTTAAATTTGCCAGTTTGAACTGATATCATATTACACACCATTGTAATGAGGAAAAGAAATACCATAGACAACATATACACATACACAAATAGTACAAACGGTATATTCACACTCCTCACTCTAAAATCACATCTGTGTTCAATGGCTTAACACACACACACACACACACACACACAGTGCATGAAGTCGTCTCCCACAGACAGGAGTATTTTACTCTTGTGACAGCTGCATCCCTATTAAAAGTAGCCTACCCATCACACACCACAGTACCTGATGCTTGCACAGTTCTGTTAACACTGGCTGTCTTTCCAGAGGCCGGATTCTTAGCCACACAGTTAAGGACTTCTGGTAGAGACTGTCCAGAAAACGTGAAGTCAATCACACTTCCCGGAATTATTTTCCCATTCACATTCCAGGTGTATGTGCAGGGTGGATAGCATTCAGCAGCACACACAAAACTGTACGGGAGTCCAATTGTAAGCACATCCTCCCCGATGATCTTCAAAAACTGAGGACCATCTGTTTAAAAAAAACACATTAAAACGATTTTAAGATTAAGTAAGACTAATACATGCAGCAGAACAGACAGTCTAAATTCTCATTTTTTAACAGACATACTCTGATTTCAGGGCATCACTCGTTCACTACATAATGAATATCCAGCATGTAGTTATTCACTATATATTGTCCTATATAGGGAATTACCGGTACTGGTTGTCCCAAACTCAGGCATTGATGTATATGTGGATATATGTCTCAACTGTGTTTTTGGTAGTAGTAGTTTCATAGTTTTTGGTAGTTGATTCTGTGTACTATGAAAGAAAACATGCATTCGTAACATTGTGGCTAGTGACATGCCTCCATAACCAAAAACACAGCACAACTACAACACACGAGACTGATTATTAGTGACTGGACACAGGATGCCTGGACTCACATGGTGTGTTGGTGTTCATTCTCTCCAGCTCCTGACTGGCGGTACCTCCTGAAACACATTGCACCCCTCCTTCACAATTGAAAGCTAACACATTCATAACCTGAATAGCCGGGCTACACTGGCTGTACATGAAGCACTCCCTTCACGGAGTGTAAAAATGGTTTTAGTTTCTGGTCTCATTTTTTTGGAATATATGAACCGTTTTCATGTCTGGTGTGGCCAGTTCCATCGATTATAGTGGAAGCTAACTGTTGTAGAACACGCTCCGCGAACAGAACGCTTCAGTTATATGTGCCTGGTGTAGCCTGCCAGTAACAGTGAAAACAGCTCGCCACCTTTCCATTTAATTTGATTCAAATAGATTGTTTTTTATGTAATGCATATTCAGCACAGATAATATTAAACTTCTTTATTTGTCTTTACTGTATCTATTAAAAGGGATACACATACCTGTCAATGAAAAAGTGACAGTGGATTCCACATAAATACCAGATAAGGTGTTTTGTGCCTTGCAAGTCACAGTGGTTTTTGTGTTGGATGGTGCTGTGTACTGCAGCTCATTGGTGGTGTTTGCCCATGTTTGGTCACCAATGAACCAGCTATAGATACAGGAAGGGTGGCAGGAAGCCACAGAGCACACAAATGTATACTCATCTCCATTCACCAGCGTTTTGTGTGCGGCAATACTGACATTCAAAGGTCCTTCTGAAAAGAATATACATGGGACATGATTAGAAGTCAAGAATAAGGCTTAAAAATTGACAAGACAAATATACTGTACATGTAATCACTTCAAGTCAAATTAGTTGTGGGAGTTGTTGTTTGACATAGTCCTGTAGTGTTGAGGTAGTTCTAAAAGCTAATTAAAGTTATATTAAAGTTATATTAAAGTTCATACTCTAAGCCTTAAAGTCATTGTAATGCACCACTAGGATAAAATACACAATGCATACAAAAACAGTCATTTGATAATTGTCACTGTTTACTTTAATATCGCAGCTACGTTCAATGACTCAGTCCTTACACACACCCAGTAGCCTGGAAAATCCAGACCTTGATAATCTAGAAAGATTAAGGGTCTGGCCACGAACAATGTAATGGCCCAACTCGAGGGGCGGCACCAAGCATGCATTTGAAAATCTCCCTGCATGCAATTAGATAACACTAGACCAATGTTTACTCTGAATGATTCCGGACTTCGACGCAATTGGATAACACTACGATCAATGTTTCCAACGTTGCAGCGCTGTCGCCATCAGTTTAGCTCGCCTCTGGCCCGCCTATATCAGATATGATTTGATTGGTTCCACGGGATGCAAGGGGAAAAAGTAACGTGCATCATTGCTCATTGCCAGAGTGTCTCTCAGAGACAATTCCATTGTGCTCTTGCGAGAACTCTGGATTTCCAGGGTACACCACCCAGTAGGCCTACATGAATTCCTCCCCTACAGACACACAGCGATTTCACCCCCACCAGTAAAAGCACCCATCCTTCACACCCCACAGTACCTGCTACTGGCACCGTTTTGCTAACGGTGACCGTCTTCCCAGTGGCTGGATTCCTGACCTCACAGCTGAGGGGTAGTGTAGTCCATGGTGTTGAGCCTTCATGAAGAACCACGTCGATCTGAGAATATCTATGCACGGTTTCCCCATTCACATTCCAGGTGTAGGTGCAGGCCGGGGAGCATTCTGCTGAGCAATCGAAGGTGGACGGGACTCCCACTGACACTACATCCACCCCTTTAATCTCCACATGTATGGGTCCCACATTTATGTCTGTTTTTTTTTAACAAAAAAGAAACAGAAGGCTCTTTTAAAATCTGAACAAAACAGAGAAATGCAAGTGCACTACTACTACATTGTTAACTGCCGCTACTGTAGTTTATTTAGTATATTTAGTATTTCTTTTATCTTTGTCTCTATTGTGCAGTGGAGTTTTTTATATTTATTTATTATACGGCTCTTCACAATGCAAGTAGAATGCTCCATTGACTTGAATGGGATTTCCGAAAGTTCTAACGGTCATTATTTCTTGGGAAAGGACCTCTGAAAACAAGAATGACCGCTGTCAATGGCAACGGAGTTTGTGCCTGGAACTTCATTCAAAAGTGAAAGCAGACGGTTGATCAGCTGTGTTCTAAAGAATGTTTGATTCGAGGTTCAGCGTGTGTTGCGAACTATTTGTTTCTCAGCAAAAGCCACGACGAAACGGTAACAAATAAGTGTAAAGAGACATATCATGGAGTTTATTGTTTTGGCAAGTAGCCGTATAATAAGTAGGATAATGTATAGAACGCCCGGTTCGCCCTGTCGGGACTTATTTTCCCCATAATGACCGGCGTTCTATACATTATCCCTTACATACTTACTTTTTCTGCTGTAAGTGCATGTTGTGTGTGATGTCCATATGCTACTGAGACCTTGAATTTCCCCTTGGGGATCAATAATGTATCTATCTATCTACTCATTGTAATAGAAAACAGGTATCCTCTTATCTAACTCTGGGGTAGAAGGCAAATAAGCTAATTTTCCAAAAAGTTGGCATAATAGCATGCCTGAGTTCACTCTTTCCTCACATGCTGGCTCTCACCCTCACTCTCACTCTCTTGGCATCTCAGCTGCATCATTCATGAAGGCACCCATCATCACCCATCACTGTACCTGCCACGCGCACTGTCTTGCTCGTGCTGGCGAACACTCCGGTGGCTGGATTCTTAGCCACGCAGCCGATGAATTGGGGAGCAGCAGGGCCACCAATACTGATGCCGATGTAGTCTCCATGTCCAGTTGCCCCATCGATGGACATGGTGTACGTGCAGGGAGGATAGCATTTTGCAGAACATGTGAAATTGTACGAAACTCCAACTGTGATCGCATCCGCACCAGAGATCTTTACAGACTGAGGCCCATCTGTTTAAAACAAGACATGAACTATTTTTAAACTGATATCTGGGGAGGCCAAGAGCCCAGTGTTCTTCATGAAAATGGTCATTGATAGAGGCATTGATGTATCCAATCTCATTAGACCGGTGATCAGATGCTGGCCACTGCATGGCTGGACTCACATGGTACTTTGGTGGTGGTGGTGCTCTTGGGCTTCTCTCCAGCTGTAGCTCCTGAAACACATCACATGCCCAAGCTTTATTATTGGGGGCAGCCGTGGCCTACTGATTAGCGCTTTGGACTTGTAACCGGACGGTTGCCGGTTTGAACCCCGACCAGTAGGAACGGCTGAAGTGCCCTTGAGCAAGGCACCTAACCCCTCACTGCTCCCCGAGCGCCACTGTTGTTGCTTCTCCTCGCTGTGTGTTCACTGTGTGTTTCACTAATTCACGGATTGGGATAAATGCAGAGACCAAATTTCCCTCACGGGATCAAAAGAATATACTATACTATACTATTATCCAAGGTTTACACAGTTTACTGTTTAACTGTTTGATGGGCCACACATCTAGGCACTTTATGACCACTTACATTTTCTTTACAAAGTCATGTGAAACGATAATGTTTTCAAATAAATTTAAATAATCAACTCATCACTGTGATGAAGCCTGAATCTTTTTCATTCCATTTATAGATAGATAGATAGATAGATAGAGATACTTTATTGATCCCCAGGGGAAATTCAAGGTCTCAGTAGCATACAGACATCACACACACATTTACTAACAGCAGAAAAAAGTAATTAAAAGTATATAATATAAAAAAACACAACTAAGCAATAAGGACAGTAGAAGATAAAGAATATACTAAAATACAAATTATACTAAATAACACTTAATCTAAATCAATTCTAAAAACAGTATCCACATAGTGGGTGATTAATCAAGAGGCGCTTGCAATGACTGAGGCAGGGACTGAGCCTGTGATTCTCTGTGCATAGTAAGGTAAGGTAAGGTGCTCTGTGTGAGTGAGTGTCATGGTGATGGTGCAAATGAGTAAGTCCAACAGTGCAACAGTGCAAGAATAAAGTCTAGAGACCAGCATAAAATAAATATTAAATATAAAATGTATTCCGAAGGCATTACAGATTTGTTATCACATATTCAAGATATACTCATTGTTATAATACAATTATTGTCTATCACTTACTCACCTTCTACTGAGACAGTGACAGAGGATTCCACAAAAAGGCCAGATAGCGTGTTTTGAGCCTTGCAAATCACAGTTGCTGATTTGGTGTCTGATGGTGGTGTGTATTGTAGTTCACGGCTGTCATTTTTCCACGTTTTGTGATCAATGAACCAATCATAGCTACACGAGGGGTCGCAAATAGCAGAGCACACAAATGTACACTCAACTCCATTTACTAACTTTTCTGGGGCTGAGATAGTGACATTGGAGGGTCCATCTGAAAAAAACAAAAAAACACGTGCACCACATAATTGTCACCAGACAAATAGTGACAATCTTTTGTCAAAATACTTATGTATAGGCCACTGTAATGCAACACCAGAATAATAAACATAACACATGCATACGCAAATAGTTTCCAGATCACCACATCATTATTACATTATTATTACTCTTACACTACACTATTACACTATTACTCTTTAGACACACTCTTTGCTCTTCCTTCACAGACTGAGCTCTTTCTCTCTCTCAGCATCAGCTTCATCACTGACCAAAGCACCCATCCACCACCCACCACTTTACCTGCCACTGGCATCGTCTTGGTAACGCTGGCAGTCTTTCCTGAGGCTATATTAGTGACCTCGCAGTTGAGGACTTGTGGCGCTGCAAGTCCATCCATAACAACGTCAATGACCATTGATCCATGTAGTGTCAGCTGCCCATTCACAGTCCATGTGTATGTGCAAGATGGAGAGCATTCTGCAGAACACTCATAGGTATAATGGACTCCGACTGTTATCACATCCACCCCTGTGATCTCCACAGACGTGGGCCCCTCTATGGCGTCTATTAAAACAAGAACAGAGGGCCCTTTTAAAACCATCAGAACTCATCGGAACAAGCATATTATACAGTGCCTATAAAAAGTCTTCAGCCCCATGCTAAAGTTGACTAAAAAGAGGAATAAAAAATATCTTTTGGAAATGGATCTTAATTCCTTAATTAAAAATGAGGAAAAATCCAACCTTTAAGGACACTAATTTTCTTTGTCAATGAATAATGTATTGTAAATAAATAAATGTTCTCCATTAGGGTGCATAAGTATTCATACCCCTATGTTAAACCTTGATGTTGAATTCCCATAGAGGCAGGCAGATTTCTATTTTTAAAGGCCAGTTATTTCATGGATCCAGGGTACTATACAACTTTAGCATGGGGCTGAAGACTTTTTTATAGGCACTGTATATCATTGTATTACAGTATACTAGGAATACCATACACACAACAATGAATGAAGGGTCCCCAGACCCATTCTCAATCTCAATTGAGATTTGAGAAGTGGTCTGGTCTCAGCCAGGTATTCATTATCAACCACATCACCAATGAGGACACCCATCACAGACCACTGTACCTGACACTGGCACACGTTTGGTAATGTTGGCCGTCTTTCCTGTGAGTGGATTCTTAGCTTCGCAGTAGAGAACTTGTGGTGGCGCAGGTCCAGGAATAGTAAGGTCCATCTGACTTCCATGAACTATGCTCCCATCCACATTCCAAGTGTATGTGCAGGGTGGGTAGCATTCTGCAGAACATGTGAAATGGTTCGAGACACTTATTTTTATCACATCCGCCCCGGTGATCTCCAAAGACTGAGGGCCATCTGTTACAAACAAGACATTCAAAATAGTTGTAAAATGATATATGGGGAGACATACAGTATAAACGCAGAATGATTTCATGTACAAACTGATCATTGCACTTTAACATATGTACCGTTTTTGCAGTGTGCAGAGGTCAGAAGTCCAGTTTTGCAGTGTGCAGAGCAAAAGTCCGGCTTCAGAAAGTAGAAGTCCTGCCACATTTTTGTTCCAACCATTCACTTAATCAGCTAATTCTAATTAGCAGAACTTTTAAGCCAGGTAGATCAGCTAATTAGTGGAATCATCTGTGTTAAGTGCACAGGTACCAATACATGGCAGGATTTTTACTTTCTGAAGCTGGACTTTTACATCTCTGTGCAGTGGACATATGAGTTTCAGTTTCATTGGAAACTTTGATGTTTTAAAGGCATCCGATGCAGATGTTTTTCTACAGGGGCTCTCCCTACAGTTGTGGGGTATCCATACTTTATACAACGGTCATGAATACCACTCATGGCTTGCACCTATCCCCTGGACACGTCTCTGAAGAGCCATGTCCACAAACAAGGTAACATTACATTTCATACAAATAGTAGACTATTGTACAATTTCTGTTAAGCAATTCGTGATTCTCCAGGTAGGGGGAGAGCGAAGCTGCAAGGCCGGAGGTGAGCAGCTCACAGTACAACTGTATGACAGTGACGTTCAGGGACTGTCCACTGCATGGCTGGACTTACATGGTCTCTTGGTGGCAACAGTCGGTGGCATCTCACTGACAGTACGACCTGTACCAGATTGCAAAACAGAGAAACTATTATTACTTTATAAAATTGTTCATTTGAAATGGCAGTGGTCATTGTAAAACAAATTCTGAATAATGTACACCAGATATGCATACCAAAATAGTTCCCACATTATCTATTAATTCATCGTCTTTACTTTAATTCCATACATGTGTTCAATGAGCCAGTCCATACACACACACCCTTTACTCCTCCCTCACAGACTAAGGTATTTTACTGTCTTGGCATCAGCTTCATCACTCCAAGCACCCCCATCCTCAGCCCCCCCCCCCCCCCCATCATAGTACCTGTAACTCCCACAGTCTTGTTAATGCTGGCGGTCTCTCCCGTAGTTGGATTCGTAGCCTCGCAGTTGAGGATTTGTGGCATAAATCCTCCAGCAGTGAAGTCGATCCCATTGCCATGGAGAATCTGGCCATTCACATTCCAGGTGTACGTGCAGTATGGGTAGCATTCAGCAGAGCACAAGAAAGTGGACTTGACTCCCTCTGTGACCACATCTGCCCCGGAGATCTTTAAAGACCGAGGCCCATCTGTTTAACACAAGACATTAAAAAGTCTCACAATGATACCAGGCAAGGCAAATATAGACAATAATATACAGTATATACAATAATAATATATATATATTATTAACATATATATGAATGCAAACCGTTCACACATAAGCGTTCACACATAAGACAAAAGATGACTGATGATCAGTGATTGTGCATTGCTTAGCTGAACTCACATGGTTTGTTGTTCGTGGTGTTCTCAGCAGACTCTATAACACATCACATACCATCCATTATCATCCACAAACTCGGAGATATGCCAGTTGAAACCACCTCCCCGGCTTTTCGTTACATTTGATTCATTCATAGAATTCAATTCATTGATCATTAGCCCATTAATGTCTATAGTTGAAGTTTAAAGGAAAAGGTCATTAGTTCATCTGAATGCATTCTTTCCTATGATGTTCATAGAAATGCATTGAAAGTCATTGTCATGGAGCTACATTTCTCATCAATTGTACCTTCAACCAAACAGTAATTTTTTTTTTTACAATAAATGTTTACTTAAAAGTGCTCTAAGCAATGTTGAGCATCACCAGTGTTGCTGTTTTTGGAGCCTGGGCTGTCCACAGAGACCGTATTCTTTTACAGTGTCAGGGCACAGGCAGCTAGCGGATGGTGAGGTGATGTTTGCAGTATGTGACAAAAAATGTTTTAGCTTAGAAACCGTGTAACATCGCTTAGAGCAACTTTAAGGCACTGTGGCATAAATTCTTTGGCCATGTGATGACAGGAACCTGTATTTCCATATGTGTTTTTAGGAGTTGTGTAACCCCATGTGACCAACAACTAAAAATAGTATGTTAACATAAATGACTATCTTAGAACTAAGTTACATCAAGTGGCTGGTTCTGTTGGATTCAGGAGAAGTTGTGTTTTATATGTTGAATATGTTTCAGTGCAAATCTGAAATTTATAATGTCAAATGATTGTTGAACCTTTTGTGATTATTTGCATTGTTTTTTTATTAAGCACAACTTTGACTACCAATTATGGCATGATAGATACGGTATGTGCAACCACAATGTTTAGTTTTGCCACGTGTAGTCTCACACCAAATATCAAGTCAATTCCACTTATAGAACTTAATCTGTGGGCCTTTTCCTTGATCAACTATTTTTAGTTGTTAGTCATTAATGGGTTAGTCTGCAATGACTTACTGTTTACTATTACAGTCTATTGAAGAAGAGCCCTTGCGCAGAACACAAGAACTCATCTCTCACAGGCTGAGCTATTTTGCTCTCTTAGCATCAGCCTCACCACTCAGGAAAGGCTCGGTCCACCACACACCACTGTACCTGTAACGTCCACAATCTTTTTAGCTCTGGCCGTCTTCCCTGTGGCGGGATTCTTAGCCTCGCAAACGAGGACTTGTGGTGCTGAAGGTCCGTGCATAACAACGTCCAGCTCGTTTCCATGTAGTATCTGCCCGTTCACATTAAAGGTGTATGTGCAGGGCGGGGAGCAATCAGCAGAACACTCAAAAGTGTATTTAACCCCCACTGTCATCACATCCACCCCTGTGATCTCCACAGACGTGGGCCCCTCTTTAACCACTGTTAACAAAAACAGCAGAAGGTTCTTTTAAAAGCATAACTATTGACCTGGTAGACAACACTGCACACAAAACATATGCATAAACAAATAGCAGACATCTACATTCATTATCATTCTTTATTTTAATAACATAACTGTGCTCAATAAGCCAGTCTTTATACACACCCTTAATTAATGTATTCTCTATTGCATTTTCTTAGCTGATCTAATGTATTTTAATACCTTTTTTTATTAAAATGCAGTTTAGCTTATTACTTTCATTTATTTATTCATGTTTCACTTTTCTTATTTGTTTTACCCACATTACGATTTATCCTTACTTTTTTATTCATTTTACCTATCTTACCACTTTTACTACAGTATATTTTAATGGTTCTTTTCTATGTTACTGTTATCTTTCATTTTTATTTATGTTTTAGCTCACTTATTTTATTACATTTACCTTATTTATTGTTTTTTATGTTTTCATATTTCTTGTTCATTTTACTGCTTTTACTATAAATGCACTTACTTTAAATATAGTTTAAATGTTGTGATTTGCTTGCTGATTCCCACTAATGATGTAAAGCACACTGAACTGCTTTGGTAAAAAATGTGCTATATAAATAAAATGCCCTTGCCTTGCCTTGCCTTTACTCTTCCCTTATTGACTGAGGTATTTCATTCCTGTCTTAACAGTTTCATAATAAAACTACATATCACACAACACAGTACCTTTCACTTGCACCGTCTTCTTAACATCGGCAGTCTCTCCTGTTGCAGGATTCTTAGCCACACAGTTGAGGACCTGTGGCGGCGTATATCCAGGAACAGAAAAGTCAATCCCGCTTCCGTGCACTGTCTGTCCATCCACATTCCAAGTGTACGTGCAGGGTGGGTAGCATTCTGCAGAACACTCAAAACTGTACGAGACTCCTATCTTCATCTCATCCGTCCCCGAGATCTGTGCAGACTGGGGTCCATCTGTTTAAAACACATCAAAAATAGATTTTTTAAGACACATTTCATGAACTTGCAAAATATCCAATATAAACAGGCATAAATATTTGCCCCTTGTATATATGTAAATAAAAATGTATTTTCTTTTTTTACCACCACAATTATGTATGCAGTGACTTGAAATAAAAGCAAATACAGCACAACTGCATGATGTTCAGTGTTTACTTGCTTGACTGACACTCACATGGTTTCTGGGCGGCAGTAGCTCCTGTAACATAAAAAAAATCCCATCTTCCATTATCCACAATGTACACATCAAAACAGTGAGATTCCGTCACTTCAAACTTTTTCCCCAAACCTACCTGCCAGGAAGACGGACAGTAGAAAGAGACAGGCTGTTTGGGACATCGTTGTGCACCGACGACCTGGATGTAACCTCTCTTCCAGAACTTGTACCTGTCCTTATTTACATATATATATATATCCCTATATATCCCTTATCTATATATCCCTTCTGTGTGGTAGTGCACAGTTGTATCAGAGATAGGAACAAAGACTTTATCGCTCACTAGTTTTCAACTGATAATGATAATAAGTCAAGCTCCTTTAAAAAGCTCGGAAGGCATTCAGTGAAAAGCAAATCGTATCTTTTCCTTGCCTATCTAAAACACAAGCTATACAATTATATCTAAGATGTCCATTGTCCTCTCAGCAGTGCCAAGGGCTTGCTATACTTTCACACAAAGGACACTCCTTAGTTGTGTGTGATAAGGTATTATGCAGAGTCTAATTGTTATTCGCTGAAGAAAAGAAAACTAGGTCACATAATATTGGGTGGGTCTGTCACATTTTATGTTTACACCACAGATAATAAAATTCCCTTCCTTGGCCTTGTTCTCGGCGAAAAAGGGTGTCACCAACTCCCTGTGTATAAAGGGGTTCTTGTCTGACAAGAGAAAGGGATTAAAACAAATACACTCATACACAAACACATACATATTTTCAGTGTGTGTTAATGACAGTCAATGTGTTTGTAAAGACATATTGGGAACAAATATATTCATGAGTGATGTAGTAAGCACTTTCAAGCCAAAAGCAGTCTGTACCAGCTTACACACATGGACACATGCACACACTGGCACATCGGCAATGCACAAGGTTGAAGAGAAACAAAAACTATACTAACAAAAAAATATACACACAGGCACACACACACACAAAGAGAGAGAGAGAGAGAGAGAGAGAGAGAGAGAGACAGACAGACAGACACATACACAGACGTGTGGGTATTTAAGGGGTTGTTCTCTCTTGATCTGGGCACTTTTCGGTTAGGCACATTCTGGTGCAGGCCCCTTTGGGTTAGCTCTCTCCCACTGGCACCTTCTTTTACTATATTTGAACATCATACTGACTTTGCCATACATACCCACATGAACACACTTGCATACATGTTTTTACTTTCCCCTAGACATCTTTCGCACCTTTCATACACAAAAGAAAACAGCCATGCTGAATGATTCCTAATACCATGGCATTCTCCTAATTAAGCCATAAACTTCAGTAGCCTAAATGCAATGCTGCCTGTTTCATTACTTTGATAATATTTAGGCTGCTGATATTACATTACATAGGTTACGTTTCCCACTGTAAAAGGGTTGGCTATGTATGCGACTAGCAGCTTATTACCGCCATGCTAGTGAAGGTCATAGGTTTAGTTCGTTTTTTTTCCTTCAGTAATTTTGTGTCAACAATTCCCAGGACACTGAAAGACCAGGCTGCACAAAACTTGGTGGGCATGCAGCTCCACAATTCATAATTCCTGTGGGCAGCTCCTATAATTGCTGTCGAAAACCCCTAATGGCAGTATACTTATGCAATGCATACACACACATTTGGGTGTCACCATGTTTTGTCACTTGGTGCACACTTTTTGTAGTGAAGCACACACGTTTGCATACAAAAATACAAACAGTTACACACATACACACGCACGCCATACACACAGGCAGCACACACGTTTAAGCACTTCAAACAATTCAGACTGTGTATATTGTGTTATATTCTTAAACAATCATTGAAGAAAAATTCCGGGTTTTAGCACTTTAAGGCCCTTTTCTGGTTTGTTTCGGATGAACTAGAGTGGTGGACACGGACATTTTGACGATTGGTCCTGTCTCGACTTTTCTGATTCGTTTTGAATCGCCTTTTCACCTCTCAGGGTGGCTGGCAATGGGCATACTGTAGTAGGCTACTCACACATGTCCTAAAACAACCCTTAACGTTCGTTTTCAAAACTGTGCAACTCACCGAGTGGTTAGTGGTGTTCGTTGATGTTCCAAAACAAGTAGCGTAGCGAAATACAGTTTCTGTCGTCTTTTATTTGGCATTTTGTAAAATCCCATTGATTTCTGTTGGAAGACTCAGTGCACGTTTATATTACTACTGCGCCACCGTCTATGCTTCAGGTTCAAATACGAATCATACATTGCGCCGATATATTTGCTTTTAATAGTCAACGAACTCCACTAACCACTCGGTGAGTTGCACAGTTTTGAAAACGAACGTTAAGGGTTGTTTTAGGACATGTTTGAGTAGCCTACTACAGTATGCCCATTGCCAGCCACCCTGAGAAGTGAAAAGGCGATTCAAAACGAGTCAGAAAAGTCGAGACAGGACCAATCGTCAAAATTTCAGTGTCCACCACTCTAGTTCATCCAAAACAAACCAGACATTTTCCTTTAACCAAGGGGAGAACATATATGACTTGATATTTACAAACCGAGTTATTGAGAGGATGTGGGAAGTAGTACTTGCAGTTTGCAAACAGTTGCTGGAGTAAGGTATGGAGAGCACTTTGGAACGTGCTTCATTTTCTTTGAGTAGCAAGTGTAACCATGCGGCGAACATATGCAGCACGTCTAGTTAATTAACGCATTCATTAGGCGGCTCGAGACCAATTATGTAAGTGGCTGTCATGTCGGGTGGCATCATCATGAGTGGGAGGCGGCTCCACCATTAACGCGCAAGATCCTCAGGATGCACCTGAGGGACTCAATTACAGCGCATGCTAGCAACAATTTCTATGTAAGACAGACATCGACCCATGGACAACGGAGAATAACAAAGAACATCGAGTAAATGTTGTTTACATTATTCAAAAATATATATTTGAGTGCTTTTGGAATATTTTACATCGACAGACCAAATGTGGCAGACTAATACGTGAGTGTCATTATTTTAGAAGTATATGCTGGACACGTTTGTAGCTTAATGTATTTCGTTCTATCTATTTGTTTTCTAATAAGATCCTGTAAATAGATGGTTGAACTAGCTTGGTTTAAAATATATATGATTTTTTTTAATGACACATGATTTTTATGTGTGTCACCTATCGAACAGGTATACATTTGTCTCAATAGTTCCTATTCCTTCAGTTACTGAAAATAATTAAGAATTGCAAAATAATGTGATATGTTTGTCGCAGGTTTACAGTTTATGGTTAGAACATCTGACAGGAGAGATTTAGGAGAGTATTAAAGCGTCTTAGATGTTACCATTCACCATGGAAACAACCAGCTGCAGGTAGCGCCAGGTAGTAGGCGCGAGCGTGAGTGGGCACTGGGGGCTCCTTCAAGCATCGATGAAGATCAGCATGCCGTGTCCCCCACATGTCATCCTCCAGAGGAGCGGGAAGTTGGATCAGGCTAAGAATGCGCATTAGCTTTACAAACAAATCTGACATGGATTCGGTAAACGCGCTAGTTATGTATTCAGAGAAGTCACTTTCTGACTTTGGGCTGTGTACAGATACCAGACCGCCTGTCTGGCAAATGTTGGCTAATTTGTGGTGATCAGATGCGGATGTATAGACGGCACTCTGGATAGCGGGAACCTAACGAGATACTCTGGATAGCGGCACTCAGGAGAGAGCACAACTTCTTTTGAATCTGGGATGGCAACAGCCGGACCAAGTATTTCTAACTCATAACAAGCGGAACATCACGTCTTCATCTGTGAATTAGCCAAAATGTCTCTGAACCGAGTTTTCACAGAAACGGAACAACCTGGCGCTTTAACAAGCTGCTCTATTGCACGTCCATCAGAACAAGTTGCGGGTAGGACGCAGGAGATGACGGTGGAGAGCGAGGGTTGTGGCCGGTGTCTTCCCCGGTTCATGAGGCCCACCTTCTCCCCGGCATCTTTGGAAAAACTCTATCAGACATATTTCCAGCGGCAGCGCCAGGAGACCATGCTTGTGTTGCTGGTGTTCTCTGCGCTCTTCAACAACTACGTCATCATCATGAGTGCCGTGTTGTATACAGCAGACAAGCGTGGGACGTTGGTAGCAGCTGCGGTGGGACTAGCTGTGGACTTCGCGCTCTACTACCTCTGCCGTTTCCGTCCAGTGAAGAGCAGAGCCGCCCGCGGGCTCATGCCCTGTGCCATCTGGCTGCTGATCACGGTGCACGTACTTCTCTACCTGGGCCTCAACTTCGCAGGCTTCATGCAGGACGGGGACGTGGTCGGGTGGCAGGTGTTCTTCAGCTTCTCCTTTTTCCTGACGCTGCCGTTGCGCGTGTCCGTCATTCTGCTGCTGACGCTCACTTCGTGCGCCGTGCACACGGCTGTGCTGGCCGTCACCCTGGCCCTGCACCACCCTGGGAAACAGCAAGCTACTGTAATCGTCAGACAGGTGAGAATTGCAGTTGGTGGTGAGCCTGAGTGTGTGTGTGTGTGTGTGTGTGTGTGGGGGGGGGGTCTGGATGCTGTAGGTGGGGGGGGGGGGGGGGGGGCTGTCCATGCATGACCCAGGCCCAAGCACATTTCTCCCTTTCCAAACCTCCACTCACTTTCTGTTGTGGAATGCATGTTTCATCAACTGGCTCTCTGCATTTGGTACCCTGTTCTGTGAGCTGTCATACTTTGTGTGTGTGTGTTGCAGCTCTTTGCTGACTGGATGCTGTATGCTGGTGCGGTGTGTGTGGGGGTGGTCTCCTACTTCATGGCTGACCGGCGCTACAGACGAGCCTTCATGGAGGCGCGACAGTCCCTGGAGGTCAGCCTCACACTTGAAGACCAGAGCCAACAACAGGTCAGACAACACACTCACACACACATACCCAAACCACCACCACCACACTTTGCAGTGCAAAGGTATTTGGCACTTATGAAAAAATGGCAGCATTAGATTTGTCTGTAAAGCAACCTTTAATGTTTATTGGAATCTCTGGTAAAGTAATTTCTCTTCTCTTAGTATTCAATATGTTGACTCCCTTTGCCATTAAAGCAGCTCCTAGTCTTCCCTGGTGGCATCTCATAATGTTGAAGAGTACAAAGGGACAGGTTTCCCAGGACCTTTGAAATAAAAAGAGCTAAAATCTAAAACAAGATGATATTTTTTTCCTGTAACGCTCCTGCATTGATCCGTATGGATTTCTTTGGTTCTCACCATCCACCTCGCTGCCTATGGGGGTAAGATAAACATGGGTCTTTGTCCAGGCAAATTTGTCACAATTCATGTTGATTGGAACTTCAAAATTATCATTTTAACTAATACAGTAATTTTCAGGCAAGCACCTATTTTTCTATTGACATTCCCTGACTTACAGAGGTGAACACACTTTCTCTGTATTTAAGTTCAGTATCTACTTTCTTTAAAATCTTTAAAAATCCATTTGAATCAACAATTAACCACCATTATCTTCCTCTGAAGCAAGGTTTAGTCTTTGAGAGGGAGAGGGTCTTAGATATGAGAATGAGACTACTAAGTAGTTGCGAGATTGTGGGAAGGTTTATTAAAGCAGAAGAATGTTGAAGAATGACTAGGGCGTTTGACCAAAGTCCTTTTAGGCAAGTCCCTCCACTCGGCGGCCATATTGCAACGCTTTTTGGGCACTTATCGGGCATCTATTTCGGCAGAAATGCGCTAGCGCAAGGCTTCACGACACCAATCTTGCATGATTGGCACGATGTCTTCACAACACACCACATTATTGGCTCAATGTATTCACATGTCGACGATTTGCCGCGGAAGGTGTGTGATATACGTAGACAACTGCCATATTGGCGTTACAAACTAACCCCACGCATTTCTATGGAGGATTTTTGAGTGGTGTGTCTCCTCATTAGAGAGTCTCTGGTTTGACCGCTATGTTGCCTATTTTTACGTCAGTGAAACAGGAAGTTATGAATTGCTACTTGAAAGTTCCTAAACACTCGGAATAACATGAATAAATCAAATATAAATGGAAAGAAATATGATTCATTTAATTTTCTAGGGGTGCCAATAATTGTGGCAAAAAAAATGTGTGTGTGTGTGTGTGTGTGAGAGGGTTTCTGAGATTAGTTTCTTACTGTTACAAGCAAACTAAGTTTGGTAAACTAACTATGGTACAGAAAGTAAACAAAAAAAATGTACACAGGAAGTACTTAAGGCTGAGAGGAGAGGAGGGGAGGAGGGAAGGAGGTGTGTGTGTCTAAGAAGGGACAGGAGAAGATTTTGAGAGTGGTGGAGGAAGCACTTTGGCTAATTGGTCTCTCAGGTGAGCTTCCTCCAGTCTTTACCTGAGAGAGACTGCAGGAACACAGTGCTGTCATTATGAGTGTGTGTGCGTGTGTGTGTGTGTGTGTGTGTGTGTGTGTGTGTGTGTGCCACTCCCTGTGCCACTCCCGCCAGACTAATATGCTCATTACTCAGACATAATGACCTTGCAGTTCATCACCCACACACACACACACACTGACTGACTATAAAGTATATATTTTCTCTTTAAAATCCTGTAGGCTACGTTTATCATGTACGTTTATCAATAAGAAACGAAGGGGAGTGCACCCTCACCCCCCACTCCACCTCAAACTGATGCTATTTGTGGATGCCCTAAGAGAGTGGGCTTTTGGGAGAAGGAGGCAGCCAACCAATCAGAAGTCATTGAATTGCATCATGTAACCATAGCGATGAGGCTCTTGAGAGGCCTACACTCTCACTTTTCCTCCTCTATCTCTGTTATTTCTTTCTTTATTTTTCTGTCTGTCTCTCATTCTCTCTTTTTCTGTCTGAAAGATTCTTTAACGTATAAATACAGACCTAACAAATGTGTACACAGAAGCATGATACAGACATACACAGTACACACACAGGTATGCCCCCACTCAAATGCAGACAAACCACATTAGATTGTT
>NC_055962.1:18267339-18424839 GCF_018492685.1 Alosa sapidissima
CTGTTAATTTATGTGTGTGTGAGTGTGTGCTGTGTATATTGTAATCTGTGTGTGTGTGTGTGTGTGTGTGTGTGTGTGTGTGTGTGTGTGTGTGTGTGTGTGTGTGTTGTGCATATTTGGATGTGTATGTGTGTGTGTTTCAGCTGAGCTGTGTGCAGCCCTCCCTCGTCCAGTTGAACAGCACCTCCGGTGTGTCACTGGGGTTTCTAGGCAATGGAGGATGCGCAGAAAACCCTAAACACTATAGCTTCATGTCCATCCTGTTGCTCGTGGCAACCACCATGCTGGTGCAGGTGAGCCACCTGATCAAACTGGCCCTTATGCTGCTGGTTGTCGTGGCGACTGGGGCCGTCAACATCTACAGCTGGAGGAATATCTACGATGTCTATGACTTAATCCGCTACCTGGACTACAGGTACGCACTCCTGTACTGTCACAGGAGAGTGAAAGCAATTTGGATGAGAGAGGCCTTTCCAACTTAATATGTGTGTGTGTCTACTACTGTCTACTGTGGTGAAAATATTTGCATGTCTCTGTGTGTGTGTATTAAGGTGTAAATATTAGTTAGTTAGTTATTTAGTTAGTTTATTTGTCCTTACATAGGACATTTGTTTTCACATACCATACAAGCCTCACAGACATGAAATACATAGATACACACAGTCACGGTTCTTCACCCACCACCCACCACCCTGCCACCACATACCCCACCCACATATATCACAACAGCACACAAACAGCACATATACATCACATTACACAGATACAAACAGGAAAACCATCACCAGTTGACATTACAGAGGAATGAGGGCGGCACAGTGATTCATCACCGCTGTGATCTGTTGTGAAGTGCTGCTATTGCAGAGGGCACAAAGCTTTTCCCGAAGCGTACTCACTTCCACCCCATAGCCCTATATCTGCGTTTTGATGGAAGCAGAACGAAGAAGGGATTGAGGGGGTGGGTGGGGTCATGAGCGATGGTCCGTGCTCTGTTCTTGGTGAGTGTGCTGTTGAGGTCTGATAAATTAGGGAGTGGGGAGGCCTATTGCTTTGGCTGCGGTATGGGTGATGCGTGTGAGTCTGTTTCTGTTGGCAGCAGTTAGCATGTTGAAAAAGCAGGGAAGGCAGTAGAGGAGTATGGGCTGGACTATGCTTTTGTACAGGAGGAGCAAGTGACCGGGGGCAACAGAAAGTGATCTGAGCTTACGGATTGCATAGAGTCTCTGTTGACTGCGTTTTTGTATGTCAGTGGTGTGTTACGGTGTCGTTGTTGATGCAGGTGGGGTTGTGGATTGTGTCAGATGGTGTTCTGGTGTTGGTGATTACAAGTTCCTTGGTTTTACTGATGTTGAGCTGAAGGCAGTTGTCAGTGCACCATTGTGTGAGGTGAGAAATGGAGTCTTGGTATGCAGATATGGAGTTATTGTCATTGAGAAGTGCAAGTACAGCAGTGTCATCAGAGTATTTGAAGTATGTGGTGATGGGTGTGGGACTGACGCAGTCATTGGTGTAGAGGGTGAAGAGGAAGGGGCTTAGGACACACCCCTGAGGGGCGCCGGTGTTAATTGTGGTGAGTGGTGATGTGACTGTACTAATCTTGACGGCTTGTGGTCTGTCACTGAGGAAGTTGTGGATCCAGTGGATGAGGGTCGTGGGGACGTGCAGGTGGTAGAGTTTGTTGATCATCAGGTGGCGTTGGATGGTGTTGAATGCAGAACTGAAGTCAATGAAGAGTAATCTGGTGAAGTTTGTAGGTGTTTCAAGATGTTGGAGGAGGGAGTGGAGGAGACATGCCACAGCATCCTCCGTCCCTCTCCTGGCCTTGTAGGCAAACTGGTGGCTGTCCAGCTGTGGGCTGAAACTGGGAGGAGGGTTCTGAGGATCAGTTTTTCCAGGCATTTCATGATTATTGAGGTGAGTGCAACTGGCCGGTAGTGGTTGAGTTCGGAGGGCCGGGGTTTTTTGGGTATTGGTATGATAGTAGATGTTTTCCACAGCACTGGTACAGTAGCGGTTTTGTATGACTCAGTGAAATAGACAAACAGTGAATAGATTGTGGGGGAGAGCTCAGCTGCGCAGTCCCTTAGCACCCGGGCAAGGATGCCGTCTGGACCCGGAGCTTTCCCAGGCTTGCATCTCCTCAGCTGCTGACGCACGTCCTCAGTTGTAAATGGGACCTGGGGGTCTGGTTCCAGGGTGGGAATGGCCTCCAGTAGAGTCCTGCAGGTGTCTGAGTGGTCCACTGTGTCGAATCTGGAGTAAAAGTTATTTAATTCTATGGCAAAAGAGCTGGGGTCTGATTTATCCTCTAGTTTGTGTTTACTGTTCAGTCCTGTGAGTGTTTTTATTTTTTGAAAGGCTTGTTTTGTGTTCATGGTGCTGAATTCATGCTCTAGTCTGTCTTTGTATTTGAGTTTAGCCTTGAAAATGTCATTTTTTTATTTGCTGGTTTATGTGTTTGAGTGTAGTCCAGTCCTGCCTCTTAAAGGCCTCCCGCTTCTCCCTCATTCTGAGTTTGATGTGTTTAGTGATCCAGGGTTTAGAGTTCGGTTATGTCCTGATGGTCTTTATTGGTATGATTGTGTCAACACAGAATTGTATGTAATCCGTGATGACAAGGACCCTTTCCTCCAGATTCCCCTCAAAGAGATTCAAAGAGATTTATTGAGATGATTCTACCAACTTCATTGTGGTGAAGAGATTTATTGAGATGATTCTACCAACTTCATTGTGGTGAAGAGATTTATTGAGATGATTCTACCAACTTCATTGTGGTGAAGAGATTTATTGAGATGATTCTACCAACTTCATTGTGGTGAAGAGATTTATTGAGATGATTCTACCAACTTCATTGTGGTGAAGAGATTTATTGAGATGATTCTACCAACTTCATTGTGGTGAAGAGATTTATGTGTGTCTGTGCATGTGCTTGAGTAAGAGCTAGACTTCTGGATTCCTTACCAAGTACCTCAGAAGACTCCTAATCATTTTGTGTGTGTGTGTGTGTGTGTGTATGGAGGGGTGTAGATATTAAGGTGATCATATGAAATTGATTATGGTGAAGGTGTGTGTGTGTGTGTGTGTGTGTGTGTGCTTGTGCTTGCATAAGTGTCAGTGAGTAAGAGCTAGACTTCTGGATTCCTTACCAAGTACCTCAGAAGACTCATAATCATTTTGTGTGTGTGTGTTAGTGTGTGTGTGTGTGTGTGTATGTGTGTATGGAGGGGTGTAGATATTAAGGTGATCATATGAAATTGATTATGGTGAAGATGTGTGTGTGTGTGTGTGTGTGTGTGTGTGTCTGTGTATGTGCTTGTGCTTGCATAAGTGTCAGTGAGTAAGAGCTAGACTTCTGGATTCCTTACCAAGTACCTCAGAAGACTCCTTATAATTGTGTATGTGTGTGTATGGAGGGGTGTAGATATTAAGGTGATCTTACTAACTTGATTGTGGTGAAGATGTGTGTGTTTCTGTATGTTTGCATAAGTGTCTGAGTTCAGGGTTCCTTACCAAGTACCTCATAAGATTCATCATCATTTTGTGTGTCTGTGCGTGTAGGAGTTCTAAGATGCTTTTTAAGTACTTGCATGATCAGGATTATCGTGTGTGTGTGTGTGTGTGTGTGTGTGTGTGTGTGTGTGTGTGTGCGTGTGTGTGTGTGTATGTAGGCGTCCTGTGGTGCCCTCTAAGTACTTGATGACAGTGATGATCATCATCATGATGCTGAGTCTCTACTACTTTTCCCGACACGTAAGTATCCAGAGATAACCACACTATGACATATACACACATTAAAACACATACAATCACATACAATCACATACACATAAACTTGACACTATACCAGAGGTGGAAAGTAACAAAATACATTTACTCATGTTACTGTATTGAGTAGTTTTTCTGTGTATTTAGTATTTTTTAAGTGGTTTATAAAATCTGTATTTTAAATTTTCTTGATTACATTTTGAGTGAAGTATTGTACTTTGCTACATCAAAAATCCCATCCGTTACTTGAGTAAAAAAAAAAGTTAAGACTAATGAAAACAGAAAGGGAGAGAAAAAAAATCGCGCCCTAAACCACTAGCCTAGTGATAATGATCAGCATGTAGGCTAGCCTACAACAGGACATGAATCAAGCTGGCGCCATGCAGTCTTTCTGAAAGTGATGGAGATGGAGTTGGATCACGAGATGCATCAGATTACATGTGTATGTATTTTCCGCCATTTCAATGGGTTGTCTCAGTTTGTTTTAGCACTAATGATTGCGGAGATATTCAAGCAAACACCATGGGATTTCGTGTTTTGACGTTTGTGCTCACCTTTCTTTGGAAAGAAGTTTATTAGCAGTTGTTTCCCTTCATTTTAATGTCTCTCTTTTCCTGTTTTGGCCTTTGTTTTTGGTAACCTGACTTGGCTTTCTTGGAGAAAGACATTGCACCAGCAGCACAACAATTAGCGGTCCACTAGGCCTACTAGCGATGCTCAACTAAATAAACAAAAGATAGACTACCTTATGAATCGTGCAGGCGGACTAAACCATTTAGCTCTTTAGCAAGGGAGAGTGAGAGTGACCTTAGACAGTTTTCACTATGTTGTATACAAAATCCAGTCAGTCAAACTTTAAATTTCGTCTGAAATTTCTTCAATACTTTGTGGAAAAGCCTTTGTTTCTAATGACAGCTTCAAGACATTTCCTGTATGACAAAACTTATTAGTCGCAGTAACAGGTGTGATTTTGGCCCATTGTTCTAAACAGATTCCAGGGGTCCCTCTTGTCAATCCTGATCTTTAGTTACTTCCAGAACTATTTAATTGAATTGGCTGCCTTCAAGTCTTTCTGGAGCTTTCTCCGAGTGGTCCTTGGCTCTTGGAATTGACTATCCTTCTGACTCCCTGGTCAGAAATATTGCGAGGAGATCCTGTACATGGCCGGTTGATGATGCAGTGATGTTCCTTCCACTTGCAGATAATGGCTCCCATGCTGCTTACTGGAAGAAGTTTTAAAATGCATCTGTAACCAGTTTCATTGATATGTTTTGCAACAATAAGGTTGCAAAGGTCTTGGGAGAGCTTTTTGCTTTTATCCATCATGAAATGTTTCTTGTGTGTTGAAAAACCTTTTTATAGCCCATCAATATGTAGGCTACTAACCAAGCTTATATTAATTTGCACAGATGGAAAGGATAACTATTCTCTAACTACTTACAGATTCCAGCTCATTCCTTTCCTTTCCTTGCCTTAGTGCTTTTTCTTAGCGTATTCAATACTTTTCCCCTGTGTTATTCCACTTCATTACACATGACTCTACTTATGGAGTTGTTTGGATTTTTTATGTGTGGATTACCTGAGTTATTACTAATGCCTGGTGAAAATGTTGTGCCCCCCGTATTCCACTTTTCAATTTTCAAGAGAAAATGTTGTGCACCCCCCCCAGTTTTACGCCCTTTAATCTGCTGAACCTTCTGCTCGTTTCCAAATATAAAAAACTCTCTGCAACTCAACATTGGCCTGCCTGCCTCAGCTGCCTGTGAGGTGCTTTTCAGTTCTGCTGGATTACTGTTCACTGCAAAGCGACCAAGGATGAGTGCAACTAACTTTGAAAATCAACTACTGCTCAAACTTAAAGGAGAACTCATGAACATGGCTGCCTTAGCTGCTGGCTGCAGCAACTCGAGCTAGGACCAAAGTCCTTTTAGGCAAGTACCTCCACTCGGCGGCCATATTCAGCGCTTTTTGGGCACTTATCGGGCATCTATTTCGGCAGAAATAAGTATAAGTATAACTATATATACTCTTTTGATCCCTTGAGGGAAATTTGGTCTCTGCATTTATCCCAATCCGTGAATTAGTGAAACACACACAGCACTCAGTGTACACACAGTGAGATGAAGCACACACTAATCCCGGCGCAGTGAGCTGCCTGCATCAACAGCGGCGCTCGGGGAGCAGTGAGGGGTTAGGTGCCTTGCTCAAGGGCACTTCAGCCGTGCCTACTGGTCGGGGTTCGAACCGGCAACCCTCCGGTTACAGGTCCGAAGTGCTAACCAGTAGGACACGGTTGTCCAATGCGTGTGCGTAAGGCTTCACGACACCAATCTTGCTCCAGCGGCGAGATCACAACAGATGATTGGCACGATGTCTTCACAGCACACCACATGATTGGCTCAATGTATTCACAACACACCACATGATTGGCTCAATATTTTCGTACTTTTTCCACCTCTGCACTATACTGTTACGTAACTTACTTTAGTCAAAACAAGATGACTTTACTGGGCTATGTTGAGTGTTTTTTTCGGTGTGTAGGCATGTGAGAAAGTTAGGCAGTGGGTTTCTTCATCTTGATCCTCTTTATGGGCTCTATTTTAGTGATCTGAGACGTTCAAAGAGACACATAATTCAGAGACACACATAATTTTGACAGTTAGCGCATCTGAAGGAAGGCACTCCTCTATTATTTGAAGTCATAGGCAAACTGAACTGAAACTAATTGTGTGTTCTTATTGGCAATAACAAAACAGTTCTACACTCAGTTATGTACAGTACTTTCACTATTGACTGACAAGGGGTTACAATTGAAAACATAGCCTGAAAAAAACAAAACTAACCCCAATAATGTTTGAATGACTGAATAAATATCCTAAGGATATTCATCTTGAAAATGAGTCATTGCCTGGGACTCATTGCTAAGGGCTGCTTAAATCTCGTGACAGTGCATTATCACCACTGTACCGTATATGCACTTTTCATTATAGACCAGGTTTTTCTTGGTCAGTGGTGTAATTATTTTTAATGGTTGTAAGATAGCTATTTCTGGATCATGTGCTTGACCAGACCTATTTTTGTAATTGACAAGCTTGTGGGCGCAATGATCAATTGAAGTGGAGTGCATGACGAAAAACTCCATCACTGAATTGGGTCTAAGATAAGAACAAGCCTTGCGTCGCACTTGGTGCCAGGTTGTGTCTAGTGTATGATATCTCTCTGTACCTCTACCCTCTCTCTCCCCACACCGATATCCCCTCTCTCTTCCCCTCCCCTTTACCTCCACCCAATTTCTCCACATACTGTACTGTACCTCTACCTCTCTCCACTCTCTCCCTCTAACCTCATTTCTCTTATTTCACCTAACCTACTACTACACCACTACTCTGTCACTCTATCTCTCTGCCATGTCTCTTTTTTTACCCCCACCTCTCTCTCCCCACACCTCCATCCTACCCCGCCCTCCCCCGCCTACTTCTTACCCCCACCGTCTCTCTTCCTCCATCAGGTGGAGCGTCAGACGCGCAAGCTCTTCGTGTGGCGGGTGGAGGTACGCAACCAAAAGGAGCAGGTGGCCGAGATGCGCCGCTGTAACGAGGCCCTCGTCATCAACATGCTGCCCGAGCATGTGGCCAAGCACTTCCTGGGCGCCAAGAAGAGAGACGAAGTATGTATCTGTGTGTGTGGGTGTGTGTGTGTGTGTGTGCTTATGCAGGAGCTGCTGTACAGAGCCCAGTGATATGGTAATATATAATTTCACCCACTTTTAACTTAGTGTGTGTGTGTGTGTGTGTAGGAGCTATATAGCCAGTCCTATGATGAGATTGGCGTTATGTTTGCATCCATCCCTAACTTCGCTGACTTCTACACTGAGGAGGGAATTAACAATGGGGGAATTGAGTGCTTGCGCATCCTCAATGAGATCATCTCAGATTTTGACAGTGTGAGTACTCCTGATGGCTTTAATGTAACCTGTGTGTATGCACATGTGCATAAATGTGTGTGTGTACTGTATGTATTTGGTCTGTAAATGGGTGTTTGTAGGTGTGTTGTGAGTGTGTGTGTGTGTGTGTGTGTGTGTGAGTGTGAGTGTGTGTGTCCTATAGTTACTGGACAGGGGAGTTATGTGTTTGTGTGCTTGTACTCATTGTGTCTGTGTGCTCATTTTGACTCTTAGTGTGTGTGTGTGTGTTGTGTGTGTATCCTATAGTTACTGGACAGGCCTGAGTTTTTCAGCATCACTAAGATCAAGACCATTGGCAGCACCTACATGGCAGCATCAGGAGTCACCCCAGAGAGCAACACCAACGGATACAACAAATCCAAGGTACCCCACATCACTATCACGGTAACTCACATCCCTATTAAGGTACCTTTCATCCCCATCAAGGTACCCCATTAAAGTACCCTAGGGCCCCATCAAGGTACTCTACATCACCATTAAGATATCCCACATCCCTATCAGGGTACCCCACATCCCCATCAAAGTATTCTAGAGCCCCATCAAGAAAGTTAAAAATAACACCATAACCCTACACCAAAGCCTCACATTACCCTTTACAACAATGTTACTCTTTAATCCAAAATGACACTATAATTTAGCATTACACTTTCCTTGAACTTTACAGAAAGATGAGCAGTCTCAGAAGGAGCGATGGCAACACCTGGCAGACTTGGCAGACTTTGCTTTGGCCATGAAGGTCACTCTTACCAACCTCAATAACCAATCCTTCAACAGCTTCATGTTACGCATCGGTTAGTTCATTTATATTTGTGTGCACACATGTGCACAGTCTGTTAGTGGTGTGTGTGTGAAGTGTTTTTTCCACTGTGTTTTAAACTAATCTAAGCTAGCTGCTGTGTGTGTGTGTGTGTGTGTGTGTGTGTGTGTGTGTGTGTGTGTGTGTGTGTGTGTGTGTGTCTGTCCTCAGGCTTGAATAAAGGGGCAGTGTTAGCTGGTGTGATTGGAGCCCGAAAGCCACACTATGATATCTGGGGCAACACAGTAAACGTGGCTAGCAGAATGGAGTCTACTGGTGTGATGGGGAACATTCAGGTAATACACACACACAGAGAGAAAGAGAGAAAGAGAGAAAGAGAGAGAGAGAGAGAGAGAGAGAGAGAGAGAGAGAGAGATGCATGTATACTCTCCACAATGCACATACAGTTCAAGCTGTTCTGAAGCTTTTTAACTGTGTACCTCTGTCTCCCCCAGGTGGTAGAGGATTGCTACGACATTCTGAAGGAGTATGGCTTCCGATTTGTGAGGCGAGGGCCCATCTTTGTGAAAGGGAAAGGAGAGCTCCTCACTTTCTTTATGAAGGGCAAAGACACCCCAACTAATGGCCTCACAACTACACTGCCACACCAAGTCCTGCACCAGTCCTGATACACACACACATACACACACTAACACATAAACTCAAGCATAACATAGGCTACACATTGCATTCCCCAGATAATGATTCCTCATTATGTCTGTATGTAGCATATCTAGAATGACTTCAGCAGTTCAACATCCATATTCTCTAGAGATCTCTTGAAGAGGGCATAGAAGCAGATCATTCACACAACAAATATAAACTTCCCTGTCTCTAGGCCTTTACTAAGCTCAGGTTTTGTATTATTTTAGATGTAGTAATTTCTGGAATTTGTACTGAAGTTTAAAATTGATTAAAAAAAATAAAAACAAACATTGTACACTTTGTTCTCTGTTGTCCAACGTTGCAGGTGTGTGGGTGAGGTAGACTTTGGTCTTTGGTCAACATAGGCTACTGTTGCCTCTAATCTGAAACCACACAATCTCAATGTCTGTATGCAAAGTAAATAGCTCTCTTCGAGGCACACTCAGAAGAAAGGGGTATCTCCAGCAATCACATTATTTGACTGGTCTCACTGGCATTATTAGGCAATCTTATCAGCAATCATCTCTGAGGCCTGCCACATGCATAGGCCTCAGAACACAGTTCAAGGGTCATAATTGGGTCTTCTTGTCAAACGGATTTTTCATTGTGTTTAGGAAGGTATAAAAGATTGTATTTTGTAGCACTTCTGGATTTAGTCAGCTGTTATTGTTGAATTGAATTTGTTTTCTCTCTGAAAAAGTGGTCGTTACACGCCACCTAGTGGTGATAGCACCCTACTTACCCGGAAGAAGGATACTGTAGGAATTTCCGGTGACGTCAGCGCGTCTGGACGCCATTAGGGCTGCAGCTGTTAGGAGGAACAACAACAGACCAGGAGAGACAGGCAAGCCTAGTGGAGACTGAGCGCCTTCCAGCAGGGCGACGAGCGCTGGATCCCGGGAGCGTACATCTCCTTTCCCATCCCCGGGCTTCACTGGCGTCTAACCACGGCCGCTCTTGGTGAGGAAACTCTGGCCTCCGCTTCCTCCTCCTCCGACTCGGACACCGGCGGAGCGTCGCCGCCCCCGCGGAAGAAACACCGAGCCTCGGCGGCGGAGGGAGCAGGAGAGCCCGGGGCTTCAACTGGGACAGTGGGCCTTTCTGCAGTTGTTTTAGGACTCTCATCGACGACACATCCTCAGGCATCCTCTGCCATTTACTTTAACAGAAACATCGTCAGTAATCTCGGCACAAACATGCAGTCCAACGGATCAGGACAGGGACAGGACTCGGACCTTTCCTGCTTGAACAACGCACAGAACGGAGAGTCCTCCTCGGCCGGAGGAGCGCACTCCAACGGGCTTATTTCCAGCACAAACAACGGGAACAGCGGCGGTACCAATAACGTAGCTGCGACAGGACCGGGTGGTAGCTCCACTGCATCGGGTTCGGACGTGGGCTCCATTAAGAAAAAGAAACGTCTAACACAGTCCGAGGAAGATGTGATCAGACTAATAGGGCAACATCTACACGGGTTAGGGCTCAAGTAAGTGAACTGTCATCACAAAATAACACTAAACCCATCAGACAAGTAGTGTCATGTGTGTATATATAACGTAATATAAATATATGTTGTTGTTGATTATTGGCATGCTGACAGGACGGTGACAATTGTTGTTTCTCTGCTGCGTGTGACAGCGGAATGGGGGAGGGGGCAGCTCTGGCTGCTGGCTGAAGGAAGGGAAGATGGGGTCCATCTTGCACAATACAGAGCTAACTTAGCTAGCAGGCTAACGAAGCAGTCTCGATCCTTGCAAACAAACGAAACACCTCAAAATGTCCTATAACAAGCTCAAGACTAAAGTACACGTCGGGGCACGCACCTGGGACAAGCTGTCTTAAAAATTAAAGATGGCTTTGCTTTGCTAGCTAGATTGATAGGTTATTACATCACCTACCTAGCGAGTTAGCTTTGCTGGAATCCATATTTAAATGAAGGTTATAAAGACTATAAATCACAGATTGCTGTCACAACCCATTTTGAAACATAACCTGATGTAGTTTTGTGTTGTGCCGTGCACAGACAAATGGTGACAGTGCGCCATGTTCAAAGCGCTGCGGGGGTTAACAAATGGCGCAGAAAAGCGTAGAAAAGGGAAACGACGTGTGGTTGTTTTGGTTTTTTTCTCCCATGACAAGGGTTGCTTTTGTTTGAGCTTCGATGCAGTGGAACTCGATCAACCTTGCAGCATGACGGAAATTTCAACGGTGACTGTAAGCCAGCGACTCTCGGGCTGTTAGGCTTTTGGTGTCGTGCCTAATTCCCTGTCCGGTCCCTCGCTTCATTTGGGCCTTTTAGGGGTTCTGGACCGAGTCCCGGTGGCTTCTGCTGTTTTAAAGTCACACCAACATAGACACACACACTTCAGTGCCCAGAAACATACTCGTTGCACTGCTCGACACCACTGTATGCGACTGGTTTTTAATCATAACAGGAGTAACGTATTTAATACACATCCCAACCCCCAAGGGTCTCGTGCGTCTATACGGTTTCATGCAGCACGCTAAGCCAGCTGTTTCACATTACCGACGGCGTGAGGGTGAAACTAATTATAGCTGGTGTCTGCATTCGGTATTTCGGGCTTGACTCCGCGAGGTCCGGCACCGATCGTGATGATGGTGATGCACAAGGATCGCAAGACCTAGAGGCAGCAAGACGTTGTCTCGTCAGAGGAAAACGTTCTGCGCCACTCTTTTCTTCCATACCTGACGATGATGTCATTGTGCTGGGGTGCCCCCCTCCCCAAATCGCAGGACATGAGTGTGTGTGTGTGTGTGTGTGTGGAGAGGGGGTGATGGTGTCTGCGTACATGCTGCAGTGAAGAGGTATCTGTGTTAACACATTACTGAACTACTGTCTCTTCCTGTCTTTCCTCCCCCCCCCTCCCATCTACCACCTATGAATTTGTGTCTTTTCCTCTGTCCATGTCTCTCTCTCCAACCCTGCTGCTTTCCTCCCTCCTCTCCATTCCCCTTGCGCTCTCCCCTGTGCCCCCCGTCCCCCCCTCTCTGTCTTTCTCTTTTGTATGCCTCTGCAGTCAGACGGTGGACTTGTTGATGCAAGAGTCGGGCTGCAGACTGGAGCACCCATCTGCTACAAAGTTCCGCAACCACATCATGGAGGGAGAGTGGGATAAGGTGTGTGTGTGTGTGTGTGTGTGTGTGTGTCTCTGTCTGTCTGGCTGTGTGTCCACTGTATGTGGCTGTCCATATTTGTGTGTTTGTGTGCACATGAATATGGCTGTGATGTTTAGAGGGGATAGTGTGTGTGTGTGTGTGTGTGTGTGTGTGTGTGTGTGCACGCATCTGCTTCATAGGACAGAAGACTGGCTGTGTGTGCTCATGGGTGTTAGATCATCTATGGATTGCAACTTGGATGGTGTTTGTGTGTCTGTCTGTCTATGGTTTGAGGCTGTGTATGTGTGTTTGGAGTGGAAAGAGGATAAACATGTGTTTCCCATTATATCAGGGTTTAGGTGTGTAAATTTGTGTTTTCAACTACTTTTGTATGTGTGTCTGTTTATTTGTGTAAATAATTATGGATTATTTACTAGTTGAGGGGTGTGGTGAGGGTAAAGGTTAGTTCAGAGATGTCCTGTTTTCCCCATGCAGGGTTTTAGCCATAACTTCCTTGAAACTATAAAGCTACTGTAGATATGGTGAATAGGCTGATATGACCCTTTTGTGGATGTCCATAATGAAGGCACATTATGCACATCCACTAATTAAGGGAGAGCTAGCTATGTTTACCCTGGCAACACTTAGCACTTGGACCAGGTCTCAACCCAGGTTGATGTAATGTCTGGAAGGGTAAACCCATGTTGTCTAACTCTTTGTGTGAGACAAGGGTCCATTTCAAAGTGAATAGCTTGACTTGGGTGGCTAACAACCCCACACCCAGCCTGTCTGATAATTGTTATGCAAAGAGTTTGTGAGTGACCCATCCTATCTGAATTGTCAAGACCCGGGATTAAGCTGTGTAAACTGACTTTGAATTGACAAATGAAGGGTTGAACATTAGTCAAAAAACTACGTCTCGACCCTGGTCATTGGTTTGAAAGTGTCAAAAATTGATGCAATCACAAGCATGACAAAGGTGATCGATTTGTCACTAGTTTTAGTTGACTTCTGTCTACAGACAGCCATGAGCAATCACATCTTGACTAGTAAGGTTGCTAATGCCAAAGGCAGCTAATGCTCTGATTGATGTTGCTTAGCTTACTGCAATAGTTGGCACTCATCTTCTTATTGCATGTTATGATAAAGTAAGGATAATTCTTGAGATTATCATTGTAAGGATTTGTCATGACCCTGAGAGCAAAATCAGATTAGCAGATATCGGACTACCATTGGCTTGCCGTTGGACCACCATCACCTTTAATGTGGACCGGTGGACCGCCGGAAAACTGACGAGCAAAACGCCAGCTGACCACCAGATCTGCCCCAGTGGGCCAAAAGTGGTCCACCAGCCTCTTGCTATTTGAGGAATTCATGGTTTCATAACTATTGTTTAGTTTTAAATAGAGTGCTTTTAGATGTTTTACAAGAAATTATGCTAAAAATATGGAAATTGGTTGTTGCAAATAAAAATTCAATGTTCTACTATGGTTTCATAATCATAATTATTGTCCTGCTGTAGCTGGCAAAAACGGCTACATACATTTGGACTAAGCTATATGTTGGTCCCACAATCTATGTTTTATTACTAGTTAACTTTTATGGCAACAACACATTGAGAACATCACTGCCCCTTGAATCATAGGAAGCCAAAACAAATGGTTTGTGTGAATCTTTTTAATCAAAGGTTGAATGGGTAAATTCTTGGAGAACAGAGCAGGAATTTGCGTTGGTCTTTGCTGAGAATAATGACATGACTTTTCTACTCTGGAGTCAGACTTGCCATCTTAATATTGGCAGCTTTGCTATTGATATCTTCAGTGGAGCAGACCCAGACCAAAGTGAACATAATGAATGTTGGCTTAGCAGAGCCTTGCTGAGGTCTGATGCCAATTCAGGCCTCAGGCAAGACTGGAAGGCAGCGAGGACTGGAGCAACATCACACTTTTTAGCCCAATAAAAATAGGATGATCAGAGATGCAATTTAAAATAAGAATTCAGCTGCAATAGGTAACCCTAGTTTGTTCATTAGCATCTAGAAAGTGTGTGTGTGTGTGTGTGTGTTACTCTGTCATGTGGATATGTTGGGAGAAACTGCTGGACAGTGATTTTGTCTCTTCTGCCAAGCTCTTTGTGGATATGTGGTGTGTGTTGCTGTGAGCGAAGTGTGTGTGTGTGTAATACTGAACTCTCTTTTGTCTGTCCTCTGCTCTTTGTTACACAGGCTGAAAATGATCTGAATGAGCTGAAAGCATTGATGCACTCACCCAATGCCATTGTGGTAAGTGTTCACATGCACATGCACACACAGGAAGCAGTTTGTGGAACTGGTATGTGTTTGCCACTGGAACAGGTCACTGTTTGGGTTTTGGAATGATTTTTCTCGTATGCCCTAAGTTGTTAGAGAGAATTCTTTTTGTACATATCTGATGGACATTTTCAAACACACACACACACACACACACACACACACACACACACACACACAAAGTATACACAAACCCCCCCTAGTATTTCCTTTGGACATTATGTAAATGTGAAGAACATGCGGTTAAAAAATCACACCTAGTGAGAGGGCGTGTCGGTGAAGTTTCTTTCGTGCGTCCATGTGGTTAAATCTGACTTAAATGCCAGTGTTATGATGGAGTGGCATAGTGCTGTCCAGAAAATCTCCAACCTGGAAAGATACTGACATCACGGAGCTACTGTCCATGAGGGCAGACCGCATTGTGATAGAACACATGAAGGGATTGGCAAGAGACACGTTGATGTAGCCTACAACTGCATCGCAAGGCCAAAGGAATTCAAAAGACCAAATCATCATAAGCAGAAGGCGCTGAAAAGGCAGTAGCCTACAGTGACGTCGTTGACTACAATAACAGGAGTATTTAATAAATTGTTAGCCAACACGGTCGGTTTTCTGTTCTTTGATAGCCTTCTCATGACCTCACTGCTGAGCTCGCTGATATTTGTTGAGCATAAATATGCCTAGAGAAAATGAAAACGAAGAAAACCCAACTTTGTTCCAAGCTCCTTACGTAAATGCAATAGATACATGGGGAGAGGATGCTTTTGGAAAAATAAACCATGAAAAAACGAACCACTTCACTGTTATGTTAGTATTTTGTTTGTTGCTTAAAAACGTTGTATGTGATGGCTTTGAAGTCTTGAGTTAGCCTACTGAATTGGCTGGTACCATAAAGTTTGTGCATGCTCTCTCCAACGCAAACCAGATTTGGGGTTCCATAGCCAAGTAATTCTGCTACATAACGTTGAAAACAGATAAATGTGTTTATTCGAAGCACACATACAAATACTGTAGGTCAATTTCAAGTGTGCACTTACGTGACTACTTCAAGTATTAGCCTACACACAATAGATTTTTCTTCTTTAGCCTACATAATGCATACACTTAGTAAACAAACAGCAGCTGTGACAGCGGCCGCATATATTCTGCGTCATATTTTGCCTCTTGTGAACTCTACAAGCCCCCACCCCTCACTCGACAACCACACGGAGATTCTGTAATGTGCGTGTATGCCGTTCACACATAGGTCAGTATAAGGTCCGCAGGTTAGCATCATATCTGAATCATCCGAAGGGTAGGACCTCCGTTTGACAAACCTCTGCATATACTCCGGATGTTATATCTGAAAGCCCTAACACACACACACTTAATTTCCTCTCAACCAAGGAATGTAATGCAGACTGAGCAATGTATTGTATGTGTATATACACACACACACACACACACAGACACAGACACAGAGAGAGAAACTCTGCTTGTGTAAACCCCAGCTTCAAGGCCTGATAGAACTTACTGTCATTGAAATATTCTCAGAAAGCTTGTCAGCCAGTGCTGCTGACTTCAGTCATGGACAGATGGGAACTAGATGACATGTTGAACACTGTGTGTGTGTGTGTGTGTGTTTGGGGGGAATGGGGTGTCAGGATTGAGATCCCCCTGATGTAGGTCATTGGTTAGAACTAGCGCTAACCTCTAGGCTTAGGATTAACCTTTCGCCTAGCTGCTCTGCTCCACAGGGCTGCTTAGAGGGCTGATTGAAGGCTACAGAGGCCGTACACATGCACTGGGGTTTTTTTTGGGGGTGGGTTCATGGGGACCCAGAGCACGGGCCATGGGGTGTTTTTTCTCACCTTTATCTGCAGGTTACTGACCTGTTGTGGACAGAGGCCGTGTCTCCAGTGGTGGGGATGGTGTTGTGGTATTGGTGCTTTAGCCAGTATGCAGGAGGATCGCTAGATGTTTAGCATGCCGTGTAAGAAGCACACTGCTAGAGTTAGATATTGTAGCGATTGTAAGTGAAACACAGCAAACGGGTGACCCTAAGAACTGTGGTGCTACAGAACCACAATGTGGCTTCAAGAACAGTAGTCGTGCAATCCTAAGAACCACAGTGTTGTCCAAAAAAAGTGTGTCAAGTGTTGAAAAGGGTGTGTCTCTGTAATGGTTTGTGTGGCTATTAGGCACGTTGGGAGTGTGGTGATGTTAAAACTAATGTGACTGTTTTAGGCCTCGTACATTTATTAGTACGGTGAGGATGTTGAAAGCATACTGTGGGTTAGAGGCTTTTAAAACCATAGGATGGCTGGTAGAAGCGTAGTATGCTATTTATCACTCTGGTGATGATCGAACTGTAGTATGACTGAAAGAAGCATAGTATACTGTTTTCAAGGTGGTGAGGATGTCTGAGGTAATTTAGAAGTGTTTGGGGGATATTGAAGCCATGTTGTTGTCGTAATTTCAGGGTGCTGTTTTCTCGCATGTGTAGTGGTATGCATATGTTCTTGTGTTCTGTGGTGTGAGTATACTCAGTCCTGGCACAAATTTGGATGTGTGTGTGTGTGTGTGTCTGTCTGGTCATCGTTGCTTGGGCTGGCCGTAGGGTGGGTCAAACCTGACAGACTCAGATAAGACATTGCCACAATCCACTGGTACAATCGGTCCTCCCAGAGCAGTGCTGGATGGAGCTGATGTACACACACACGCTCAGCCCTGCCCTGCCCAGCTGAGCCTTAAAAATGGAGTCTGCCTTTCTGCCAAAGGTTGCTGATTTCTTAGCTCAACAGCAGCCAATCAGATTCCACTCCTCCTTATCTCCTTACTCCTGAAGCTGCATGTTGATTGGCTCGATTTCTGTATGTCTCAGTCATACTACTTTGTATCCTATTTGCACAGCCAGGACTGTGTACTAACTCGAGATTTGCAGTGCACTCAGAACAGATAAGGTCCTTTGATAAGAAGTTCACTGAATCCGTCCAGAAGTCTAAGAGTAGCTGACCAACCTTTGAGTGGACACAGCAGACTGCACGACACCACACGACACTGTCTGGTCAGGTCTGGTCAGGTGTTAAGAAAGCTGCTTCACTGGTGGTGTTATCAGTCTCACTATTGTTGGCTGATCTGATTCAAGTCATCCCCTCTTCCCCCCCCCTCAGCGGATGAAGTTCCTGCTCCTACAGCAGAAGTATCTGGAGTTCCTTGAGGACGGGAAGGTTCTGGAAGCTCTGCAGGTGCTGAGAGGCGAGCTCACACCCCTCAAGTACAACACAGACCGCATCCACGTCCTCAGCGGGTACGGCCAGCCAGTCAGATTAATCAGTCACCCTCACTGATCATCAATAACCCTCAAACTAGCCTGGAAGCAACCTGAGACGGGCCTATCTGATCACCTGTCATTTATAATCTGTAACCCTTGATCAGTCGAGCAACAACTACATCTACATTTGTTTTGCAGGCCAGCTGATGTGATTGGCTGCCTATATGTCATTCACATACAGTAGTTTTAGTGGTTGGTCGATCTGATTGGCTGCCTTTGTATGATTGACAGGTACCTGATGTGCAGTCACGCAGAGGACCTGAGAGCCAAAGCAGAGTGGGAGGGCAAAGGAGCCGCGTCACGCTGCCGACTACTGGACAAGCTGCAAAGTAAACGCACACATACACACATTCCGTAATTTCCCAACTATTAGCCGCGGCTTATACATTGATTTTGCAAAATTTCTTCAGCTATGAAGTTAATACATGGGGGGAAGTTAATATGTATTAATATGGTTTTGTTTCTTTTAACTTGCATAAAACACTGTCCTGCGGCTTATAGACAATGCGGCTAATACACAGGAAATTACTGTACCACATTGGTAACAACTGGACAAGTTGCGAGTAAAGACACATACTGTCACACATCGCACTGCTAACAACAGAGTGGTATACTCCGGAACAAGATAAGTAGCATGTTGAGTCTAAAGCCCAAAGTGCGTTCAAATTCAGCAAGCCATTCATCTACACCCCTGGACAAGCTGCAGAGGGCATACACACACACACACACACACACACACTCACACTCACACACAGATTCACATGCATAGACACACTTCTGCAGCCTCATCCAATTGTGCATATTCTTTCAGTTTCACACTGAATCTCACAGAAAATATGTGTCTTCACTTGACTGTGTGTGTGTGTGTGTGTGTGTGTGTGTGTGTGTGTGTGTGTAGCGTTCCTGCCCCCCTCAGTGATGTTGCCCCCACGGCGGCTGCAGACTCTCCTCCGTCAGGCGGTGGAGCAGCAGCGAGATCGCTGCCTCTACCACAACACCCGTCTAGACAGCAGTCTGGACTCCGTCTCTCTGCTGCTGGACCACGTCTGCAGCAGGTCAGCCCAACACACACGGTGTGATTTTAATAGTTCCTTGCGTTTTCTGCTTTTGCCTCACAAAAATAAACACAAGGCATGTTGCAACAGTCTAACTTTTCCCTAGTCACAGCATGGCGTAGAGAAAGGACAGAGTGAATGCCTGGGGCAGAAAAAAGCATCTCTGTGTGGACAGGACAGCGGCTAATCTTTTCCTCTTCAGCCTACTGTGGCTTCACTCATGAGTGATGCTCTGTCTGCTGCTGCTGCTGTTATTGCCTCATTTACTACACTGGTGTGAGCAAAAGCCTATGGAGAAAAATGTTCTCCATGGTCCCATTAAACTAACACACACACACTCTCTCTCTCTCTCTCTCTCTCTCTCTCTCTCTCTCTCTCTCTCTCTCTCTCTCTCTCTCTTTTTTTTTTTCTTGTGTGTGTATTACAGGAAGCAGTTCCCATGTTACACACAGCAGATCCTGACAGAACACTGTAACGAAGTTTGGTTCTGCAAGTTCTCCAATGACGGAACCAAACTGGCTACTGGTTCTAAAGACACCACTGTTATCATATGGGAGGTGGAACCGGTGAGTGACACAAGCGTACACAGACAAAGTTCTTGTACTGATATACACTCACTCCCCATCACTCACGGTTCAAATGCCCTTTTTCATTGTAAAGTCTGATAGTGGTAAGGCCCCACTCCAGTGATTGTAAATCCCCTCTCTGATAGGCCAGTATTGGTAACAGCCTTCTCTCTGATAGGCCAGTAGTGGTAACAGCTCTCTCTCTGATAGGCCAGTATTGGTAACAGCTCTCTCTCTGATAGGCCAGTATTGTAACCGCCCTCTCTCTGATAGCACACGCAGCAGCTGAAGCTGTTGAAGACTCTGGAAGGACACGCCTACGGGGTGTCGTACCTGGCTTGGAGTCCGGATGATGCCTACCTGGTCGCCTGCGGACCTGACGACTGCTCTGAACTCTGGCTCTGGAATGTACAGGTATACACACACACACACACACACACACACTTGTGCACACACACATACGCACATCTGTGTCTCTTCAATGCCCTCCACATCATCCAGCATGTTTATCTAATGCAACACCTTGTGTGGCCGTTATCCTTTACATATTACATGTGGGTCAATGTACTAAATTGGCAGTTATAACAGGCGAATGATGACACTGACCCTATTTTAAGAGAGAGAACAGAGCCGCCTAATAGACTTTTTGTCTGTGTGACTTAAGTTTGTGTGGGATTGGAAGTGTGCATGTTGCATGTGTATTTAATGTTATGTGTCTCCCCCTGGTGGCAGACTGGAGAGTTGCGCACTAAGATGACCCAGTCCCACGAGGACAGCCTGACCAGCGTGGCCTGGAACCCTGATGGCAAGCGCTTTGTCACGGGGGGACAGAGGGGACAGTTCTACCAGTGTGTAAGTTCACCTGCGTTTGTGTGTGTGCTTTTTTATACTACAAAAACTTTTATACTACAAAAACAGAAGCTTGCTCTGCTCAGGGGGGTGCAAGTGGATGCAGGGTTTCTCTGCTCTACAATGTGTATGTGTGGTTGTGTTTGTGCAGAAGTTGTGTTTCACCTCTCACCTCTCGTGTTTGTGTGTGTATGTGTGTGTGTGTTTGTGTGGGCATGCTAGAGATTTCGTCAACTAGTTGACTAGATGGTGCTGTCGTCATGGACAAAATGGCTAAAAGCTAAATGGAATAGGCACTCTTATGTATGGGAGTACATTGCTACACACCTGCTGCAAACAACTGCATTAGCAGTATCGTTAGGACCTGCACTTTACCGGTTACAAAACTACTAGTCGATAACTATTATGAAAAATTTGTCAACTAGTCAAAATCAGTAGTCGTGAAACCCCTAGCTCATTCATGTGTGCTTGCATGTGCGTGTAGGAGAATTTTTGGGAGGGAGTCCATGTGTAGTGTCTCACCTCTCTAACGTATGTGTGTAGGATCTGGATGGGAATCTTTTGGATTCGTGGGAGGGTGTCCGTGTGCAGTGTCTCTGGTGTTTGGGGGACGGTAAAACCGTCCTGGCCTCGGACACACACCAGCGAATCCGTGGATACAACTTTGAGGACCTCACTGACAGAAACATGTGAGATTCCGTGTGCGTCTGTGCTGCGCTGCATGTATTCTTTGGGAAAAATGCAAAAAATAAGCATGTGGATTGTGGAGCTCAAAAAAGAGCTATTCTGATTTAGTGTGTGTGTGTGTGTGTGTGTGTTGCAGAGTCCAAGAGGATCACCCTATCATGTCGTTCACTGTGTCTAGAAATGGAAGGTTAGCGCTTTTAAACGTAGCAACTCAGGTGAGCACTAAATGATTCTGAACTGTGTGTCTTTGTCAGTGTAGTTTTTTTTATGTGATCTCCTAGGATGTGCATGTCAGGGAGCAACCTGATTGTGTGTTGTTGTGTGTTTAACCGTGTGTGTGTGCATGCGTGTGCGTGTGTGTGTGTGTGCATGCGTGTGCGTGTGTGTGCGTGTGTGTGTAGGGTGTGCATCTCTGGGATCTGCATGACCGTGTGTTGGTGAGGAAGTACCAGGGAGTGACTCAGGGCTTCTACACCATACACTCCTGCTTCGGAGGACACAACGAGGACTTCATAGCAAGCGGCAGTGAAGGTACACACACACACACACACACACACACACACACACACACACACACACACAGATAAAAACACCTATTCAGACCTTTCAGACCACACACTCTCATTCCTTCTCTCGTTGCCACATGCACACTCACTCGCCTCTGTGTCTTAGACCATAAAGTGTATATCTGGCACCGGCGTGGTGAGCTGCCCATCGCTGAGCTCACCGGACACACTCGCACCGTCAACTGCGTCAGCTGGAACCCCACCCACCCCGGCCTTTTGGCCAGCGCCTCTGATGACGGAACCGTGCGCATCTGGGGCCCAGCGCCTTTCCAGGACGGGCAGGAGCTTGACAGTCTCCACGGTAATCACACACACACACATACACACACACTCACACACAGTGACAAGTTCATTATAAGTTTGTTTGCATTTATATGTGGCTGTGAGACCAACAGACTTGGAAAGATATAATTGGTTCTCATATCTCCTTTTGTCCCTCTCTCTTTCTTTCTTTCTTTCTTTCTTTCTTTCTTTCTTTCTTTATTTTCCTTCTTTCTCTCTCACTTCTTTCCTCTCCTTTGCTCCACAGAAAGCTGCAGTGGTATGGATAGTTGATGTTGACTCTGCTCTCGTTTGAATCCAAACCCGAGACAAACAAAAACAATCAGAATGGAACCGAGGCAAGATTCTCCACATCACCATAGCAACTTAGGAGCTGGGCGGCTGGAGGAGGTGGAGCCTGGAGGTGTCACTCTCTCCAAGGGGGAGGAGCTTTGGGCCTGAGAAAGTTCCCTTGATTGCTCCTGTCAGTCACATACAGACATACAAACACACCCCACATCTTGACATGCAATATGTACACACACATACACACGCCGCAGGGAGCTAGAAGATTGTGTGTGTGTGTGTGTGTGTGTGTGTGTGTGTGTGTGTGTGTGTGTGTGTGTGTGTCTGTCTGTGTGTGTGGGATCGCTTTGGTGAGAAGTCCGCTAACCCTTGAGGTCTGAGAGTTCCGAACCCCCCTCCTTTCACTTGGGGTTCAACTGCACAAACCTGCTTCCATTTGTTTGTGTGAGCGTGAGAGAGTGAGTGAGACAGTGAGGTTGTGGTGAAGTGTGTTTGTGATGGTGAGACTATTGAAGTGTGTGAGTGTTGATGTGTGTGTATATTCTTCCTTTTCGTACCAGCGAGTGAGTGACTGAGTGACTGAGTGTGTGTGTGTGTGTGTGTGTGTGTGTGTGTGTGTGTGTGTGTGTGTGTGTGTGTGTGTGTGTGTGTGCACGCGCGTTTGTGTATGTGGGGCTGAAAATGAGCTGTAATGATTTTATAGCTGTAGCTTTCGGGAGGCGCCTTCTCACAACCTTCACCCTACACCACCACACCAAGAAACAACCACACTGCCCGGCAGTTATGACATAAAACACGCAGACACACACACACACACACACACAGATGTTGTTGGATGGCTGTGCAGGTGCTCTGAAGCCCCTCTCCTCCATCTGAATCCCACCCCTCCTCCAGGCTCCTCCCTCTGGTTCAGTGTTCTGGACTGACTGACGTTCGTGTTTAAAGACTTTCTGTCGGTTTTTATGAGAATTTTGTTACTTTTATTTTAGTTTCTTTTTTTTCCTTCACATGATATCTTTTTTTTTTTTTTTTTTTTTTTCATTTTGGTTGACCTCCTGTATTATCCTATTAAAATATAACCAGCCAATGACCACACTGATTTCTCATCTTTTCATTATTATAGTTTGAATGCATTTTCGTGTTTTGTTGTTACAGCAGGTCTTTTCCTTTTTACGGTTCTCTGACGCGTCAATTAGTGGGGAGTCATATGACCCTAAGGTACAAGACGTACATCTGATGTGAGAAGACTGATGAGTTAAAAAGGAGCAGGAAGTCCATATGCCCCAGTCACATGTGCCATATTGCCCCAAACACGCCCCCAACCTTTGCCTAGAGTCCATGTCAGTCTTTGCTCTCTGTGGATCGCAAATCCATCCATCACCTTGAAGGAGAGCTGAGATTGGACTATGAGCCTGTCCATCACCGTGAGAAGAGTTGTGTTGGACCCTCCATCTGCACCTCCTCCGACAACCTTATTTCAAAGCCAGACCTCTGCAGCCTGTCATGTCAGTCTGCTCATCTGAGTCTAGGCTTGCTAGAAATAGATTGCCTGAGATTTGGGTTTTAAATAGGGGGTTGGGGATGCGTGTGTGGGGGGGTGGGGTAGGATGGGAGTGTGTGTGTGTGTGCCTGCTGCTGCTGCTCTTTGGGGCTGTGCTTTCTGTGTTTAATTTCAGACTGTACCATTTTTGTATCGTGCAGGAGTGTTTTCAATAAAGCCTTCTGGTTTTTGGGAAACCAGCCACCATGAGACCGGAAAACCGTTCTTTGCTGTGATTCCCATGGAAGCAGAGCACCCAGACTTCCTTTCCATGCCCGTTTTGTCCTCCTCCGTTTGTGATATTTGCACATTAAAACTTTGCAATTGTATTCCCTTTTGTGTGTGTCTGTCAGAGCAGTCGTGGAAAGTCAATAGCAAACCACAATGTATGTTGTTTATTACAGCATCTGATCAGTACAGGTAGTATTCCCAAGTGCATTTAGTGACAAACCTAAGTTAACTCCGACTCTGAGCCTGTTATGTCAGTCTGCTCATCTGAGTCTAGATAGATAGATAGATACTTTATTGATCCCCAGGGGAAATTCAAGACTTGCTAGAAATAGATTGCCTGAGATTTGGGTTTTAAAAAGGGGGTTGGGGATATGTGTGTGTGTGTCTGAGTCTCAGAGCAACTGGCGAACCTCCAAAAAGAAGGCTCTTTTGCTTTGCCAAGGGAAAGAATCCATAAAGTTCTTCTATTAAGAGGTCTACCTGTTTCTCAGAGCACATCACTTGCGTGGTCCGTTACACGTCAGAATGGGTGGCTCATGCTCACAGACGTGACAATGAAGAAAGTGAAAACCATCTTAATTGCTGTCTTTCCTGCTTTTCAACAAGACGCAATCATCAAGACAATTCTAATGGTTATGGCGGAACTGTAGTAGACCCCTTTGATCTCTAGACAGGTTATATGTTGGCTATGTTAAGTAGGGCCTATAATATAATAAAGTGAATGGATTTCATTAATAAACCAATGCACCAATACCCATTCTCTTTTTGGGATTAATGAGGGTATTTATCAGTGGTTGATGAGTTCCACTGCCCCCTAGTGTTAGGAGGTAACAGAAAAATAGTACAGATGTAGATCTGGAACAGACTGTTTACTGCATTCGTTCAGAAATATGCATGGGAATCAAGAAGTATGCTTGTTGGAACAATATCGAGTCCTTATCCAATATAACCACAGTTTAGCCAATCAATGTCTAGCCCTTCTGTGTATCTGTGCTCCTCAAATGATCAGATCAGAGCTCTTGACCTCAATCAGATGCCGCACTCTGAATTGCAGCAGCTCATGGCCCTTTATAACCTGTTTTTTGTTGAGCTACATATTGCATAATGTTTGTGGAAACGTTTCTGGATCGACCGGTGGTCCTAGTACACACGGGCTCCCTCTGCTGTCAGCGGCACGAGACAAATTCCAGCTGGTCGCGCTTCCGTGAGGGTTTGCGAATTCTCCGGTCCGCGTGGAAAACCGCTTAAAAGAACAAAAAGCGAATCGGGAATTTGGTGGCCGCCCGTGACGGCAAAGCTGTCTTTCAGCCCACGAAATCCTGGTCGAAGACCGACGACGGGAGAGCTTTGGTTGGTCATTATTTGTCTGATTCGTTTCACCAGGAGATTCTCCGGATCGACCAGGCCTTCATTCCATCCTCGGGCTCGCGTATCTCCATCATCAATCGCCTGTCATGGGGGACACCGGTAGCGAACGCAGCAACGCGTCTCAACTCCCACCTCGTTGCCCTTGTGGATTCTGGGGGTAAGAAATGTGAAGCTTATTGCTAGGGCGTTGATAAAACCGTTCTCCACCGAATCTCCGGCTGACCGGTAGTGTTATTGTTTATAGCAAGGCTAGGTGGGGGTTGGGTAACTGTGCTGCTGTAGGCTACTTTGAAGTTTTGAACAGCATAGATTAAGCTAATACTTCTGTGGTTCGACGTAAATAACCATTGCGTTTAGACGGTGCGATTTAGGTTTTTACACATGTAACTTAAGTAAACTTCGATAGTAAAGATGGATAACAATGTCAAGGCAAAAGTCGTGGGACATATGCCATGATGATAACGTTTGAAGGTCTAGCCTAATCTTGTTCTCTGTTCTGTGAACAGATAGGCCTGTTTGTAATTGATTGATGAACGTTACCATTTATCTTACACGTTTCTTAGGATAAAGGATGGGCTGTTTGTGTATATGTGTGATGCTTAGGGAGGGGACAAGGTGATGAGGTGTGTGTGTGTGAAAGAAAGGATTAACTATTTTTGTTGTGAATGCTAGTCAGGTGACTGCAGATTGCACTCAGGTGAATTGAAGTGTTGGTTATGTTCAACCAGCACAATGAGGTAGACTACAATATCCTGTGGTGTTCCAGTGTCTTCTTACACACACACACACACACACACACACACACACACACACACACACACACACACACACATTGGGTCACTCAAAATCACCTTTAACTAAGTGGAACCTACGTAGGCTGTTCTGATTTGACAGATTGGCTGATTCTGGATAAGTGGATACTCATTGTATCCCACTTCAGTCGATTCTGGCCCGATCTTACAGATAAAAGCTAGTCGCTTCTCAGTGGCAGAGAGCACAGCTGTTTAGGACACAATCTGATCTGTAGAGTTAGTTTGTATGCCTGTTCCTACTGTATGGAGCTGTGGCACCCAGAACACTAGAGGGCACTAGAGAAACTCACATATCAGCCATATATAGAGAGAGTTTGGCCAACTAGGGAATTTAATGGGTGTCATGTTGGAGACCAATATTTCTGTAAGGGCCTTCATATCGACAAACGTTGATTATAATATTTATATGCGTGTTATAATTATGAAAATAAGCTATTTATTTCAACATAGCATATTCACCCCATAGGGTTATGCTGTAGAGTCATCTGACGTTGGTATCCAACATGGCGAGAGTTGGCCACACTCTTTATACGGCTCTGTCGCATATCAGTTTGAGTGAATGTAGTCAGGGCTGACAAAGTCTTGTGACACCCTGACATTTCCCTCAGCATAACCTGTGTGTGTTTTCTGCAGATCGAGTGAAACCATGAATCTGTGCTCCAAGTGCTTTGGAGGTGAGTGTGCCTCAGTGATATGCTCCTCTGTTCTCAGCTCCTCTTCCCCCCCCCCCCCCCCCGCTTGTCCTGTCTTCTCGTCTGCTGTCCTCTCTCATCAACTCCTCTACATCCCTTACACTTTCCACTGCTTTTCTTTCTGCTCTTCTTTCCATCATTTCTTCTGTCCTCATCTCTCACCTCATCCTCCTCTTTGCTCTACTTCCTCACTTTTTTGTTCTCCTGTCTTTTCATCTCTACTGTACTTGAATCCCTCTCTCTGCTTTCTCCAGGTCCTTTATTCCTCCAGGCACAGCAATGAAATAGTTTGCACAACCAGTCATGTCAGTTGCTCAGGGAGAGCAGACAAATAGCTCAAGGGAAAATAAAACTAAATTTAAAATGAACCTTTATTGCTCTGGGACATTTCCACAGCTCTTATAGCCCTGTTCTTCAGAATACTAAGCCAGGGTGTGTGACTATATTCCGTGGTTAATTTTCTGTTGTGACCTTATGACTTCCTGTGTCTATCATCAGATGTTCAGAAGAAGCAGCCAGAAGACGACTGCAACGCTAAGTCCCACCCAAACACCAACAGAGACCAATCCCCAGCATTTGACCATGAGACAAGCAGTAGTAATAGCCAATCATCATCCTCAGATCCAGTAGTCCCAGACATGCCATCCAGTGAGGCTGTGCCTGCCCCAAATCCCAGCCCTCCAGAGGGTAAGAACCTCAGCCCATGGTCACGTGCCTTACTCATGCACTGTCAGGTGGCTAGATACATGAAACTTGGGTTCTGATGTGGCACCATAAGTTAAAGGTGAACCAGAGGAGTTCACTTATTTGAACCTTTTGTCGTTGACTGATGAGTTGAGACCGTGAGCAAGTTGTTATAGCAGCCATAAAGCAATGAAAGTCTGTAAGGTTTTTACTGTTTTAATCATAAAAACAAACCTGAATTTACATCAGTAATATTTACCAGCCTCTTTTGGTGTGTGTGTGTCAAAGATGAGTGTGAGAGAGAGAGAGAGGAAGGTAGAGTGGAAAAAAGGAGACGCTGAGAAAGATAGAGAACCAATTTTGTGTTTGTGTGTGTCTGATGATGGTGATGATGAGGTGTGTGTGTGTGTATTTATAAGAGCTGTGTGTGTGATGATGTGTGTGTACTGTGTATGTATTCATAAGGAGTGTGCGTGTGTGTGTGATGATGAGGTGTGTGTTGCTCTGCTCTCGTCAACAGAATCCTCCAGCACAGACTCTACCCACAGCATTCTACACACGCCCACCAAACGCACCTGTGACTCAGGTACTACAGCTGTGTGTGTGTGAAGTGTATGAATGTTTTTGTGTTTGATGTATGAAAACAGTAAAATCTTGTTTTAGGCACTGTATGAGGTCTCTCTGTGTGCGAGAGAGAGAGAGAAAGAAGACGGTGCAAAATGTACTCCTCTCTTCCATCAGACTGGATCTTACTGCGTGTGTGTGTGTGTGTGCGCATGTTTGTGCGTATGTGCATGTATGTGCGTGTGTTCCAGACTGTGGCTCTGAGAGCGATGTCTCCCCAGAAAAGAAAGCTTGTCTTGGGGAGGGCTTAAGTGAAGGAGAGGGCTCCAGAGGTGGATCCAAGCAGAAGAGGCGTAGACGTTGCCATCGCTGCCACATCAAACTGGAACTGGTGCAGCAAGAGCTGGGGTCCTGCCGCTGTGGTGAGACACACACACACACACACACACACACACACCTTCAATTACATACGCACATACCTAATAATCACACATACATACAAACATACCTAATAATCACACATACACATGCATATAAAACCTTAGAACCTTACACAATACTCACACCTCACAATCAAATGCACACTCATACCTTACACACACACACACCTTACACTTATATTTGCACTTCACAATCATATATGTCACATACACACACAATCACATACCAAACAAACAAAAACATGTTCACAAACACACCTACACACACCCTCAATCAAAGGTCATCTATATCTCTTCGCCAAGGTTATGTCTTCTGCATGCTGCACCGGTTGCCGGAGCAACACGACTGCATGTTCGACCACCTGGGCCGCGGCCGTGAGGAAGCGGTGCTGAAGATGGTGAAGCTGGACCGCAAGGTGGGCCGATCGTGCCAGCGAATCGGAGAGGAATGCTCCTGAGTCCACGCCCATAGTGGGAGGAGATTGAACATTAAGGGGGAGGGCAGAGGAACAGGGGGGTGGTGTGGGTTTGAGGCGGTATTGTTTGAGACTCTCTGAGCAGCCCCTACGCTGCAAGTCCACTGCAGGGCTGGGACCCATGGACTGGACCTATCTCTTGCAGAGGTGCAGAACTGTCCACTTCACTGTAGTAGGCTACACCTGCGCTTCCAGCCAGCAGGGTTGTGTGGGGGGCATACTCACCTGAGCTGCTCCATGCCTTAATGCACAGGGGTGAGGGACGAGCCCCTGTCCTCTTCCAATCTCTTGTCTGTCTGTCTCTCTCTCTCTCTTTCTCTCTCTCTCTCTCTCTCTCCCCCACACACTTCTTCGATGGCTCCGCCCAATCATCTTACCTCTGGAATGACTCCCACTGACCCTGAAGGCTTTTAGAACATGCTCAGGGGTCAGGACATGATGACCCCTAACCTTTTGGTCCAGGAGATCGTACTGCCCTGTGACTACCAGGCTTGTGTGTGTGTGTGTGTGTGTGTGTGTGTCGCACTAAGAGGATGATGCTATATAATTTTTAGGGTCAAACTCTTATTCAGTGACTGTGAGTTGAGACGCCCTTTAAGAGTCATGTTGCCGGGAGCAACAAGGGCCACCCTGGCTCCTCCTCAGCGCAATGGACTGATCGCTCTGCAGTGCTGTGTCTCGTTCCTCTTCTTCTCTCTCTTTCTCACAGCCGATCCCACTCTCACTCACATCCTTCCTACATCGAGGAGAGGGCTGAAGAGTACAAGGATATTTTCTTTATCTGATTTGACATTGAACATTTTTATTTTATCACAGTCACAATGATGAGGCCCCAGTTGATGTGTGTTCCAAGTCAAAAACTGCTAACTTTATTTAAACCTGTAATGTTACCTTTACTCCTACCATGATCCCCATCTGTGCGGGACTGTGTATGTAGTTAGAAGTTTGAAAAAAGAGCTTAATCCTGTTTGATTTGATCGTGATTGAGTTTGGGGGGTGGGGTGGAGGGTAAATAAAGCTGATTGGCTCAGGTATGTGCTAGCTTCTGAATTTTTATGATGTCATATGTGACATTGAAGATATATTGTACAGTACTACTGCACTAACAGACAGACAGACACTTTATTAATGGTGAGGGAAAGTTAGGCAGTTAGGTTTAGGTGTAAGACTAGTGAGTTAACGATCCACATGTTGGACTTGGGAGTGTGAAACATTCCACTAAGAGAAATATGGCCATATATTTGTGAAAGAATGGGTTATTCTGTGGAGCTCAGTGAATGCATGTGTGGTATTGTCATGTGATGCACAAAGCAAGGTCCATAAGGACATTTGGTGTGGAAGAACTTGACTGACCAGCACAGAGCCCTGACCACAAGCCATCGAACACCAAGCCAGGCCCCCTCGTCCAGTATCATTAGTTGACCTCACAAATGCTCTTCTAAATGAATGGGCAAGAAATCCCACACTAAAGATGTACTGATATATCGGCCCATATATATGAATATTTTTCCTTCCACTCTACTAAAGGGAATAATTAACCATAAAAACAAAGTAAACAAACAGGAAAATATATTGTATCGGTTATCGGGCAAATTGTTATTTCATACATCGGTATCGGCCCAGAATTTCCCAGAATTTGACACAAGCCAAAGCTTTTCTGGGAAGCCTTTTGTCCTTTTGGTCTTTCGTGTCCCAAGACTTTAATCCATATGTTGTAGGTCACAGAAATGCAAGGCCTAGATGTCTATTATAAATGCCCATATAACTGCATACAAAAGTATTTGTAATAGCATGGTTGCAAACATCCATCAATATTTGTAATTATTTAACCCATAGTCCTATTGGTGTAGCCACATTTGTCCCTTGGGTTTCTACATTGAAATATTATTATAAAGATGGGGCGTTGTGGCGCAGCAGGCTACAGCGCCCGTACCATAGACAGGTCCGAGTGTCCACGGGGACCCAGGTTCGAATCCGACCTGCGGTCATTTCCCGATCCCACCCCATCTCTCTTTCCCACATGCTTCCTGTCACTCTCTACTGTCCTGTCCTAATAAAGGCAAAAAAAGCCCAAAAAATATACTTAAATTTTTAAAGATTACCAGACCAATGTCAAAGGGAATAATTTTGGCGGCACTGTGGTGCAACTGTAGCCCGGTTGACTAGTGCAACTGGTTACAGCGCCCATACCAAATGTGGGTCCATGTGCCCACGGGGAAACAGGTATAAGTCGGCCCGGGTCATTCCCCGGTCCCACCCCATCTCTCTCGCTTCCTGTCACTCACTATTCTATCCTGTCCGATTAAAGGCATATAAAATCCAAAAGTATATATATTTTAAAAAGTGAACAATTTCAATCCATTTGCTCCTTTCTGTCAGCATATCTGTCAGTCTGCCAGTGTTGGACCACCAGCATAATAGTCACCAGCAAACCAGTCTGAACACCGGAACGAGTAAACACGTATGTTAAATCCGTTATATGAGAGGAAAAAGAGTATGACCCATCGGACTACCAGTATTTATTCATGTGCCCCTGAGACTGCATGGATGTTATCTCTTGTAGTCTGGGTTTAAAGGAGTGATCCGTATTTATAGAAATTAGCATTTTACCAATGATTGAGGTATACTTTTATCCAGGGTTAAGAGTGCAGTCACCTTCAGGATCTTCATTCTACGGCTCTCGAAAATCAGACTGCCATAAGAGTATACAGAACAGTCCAAGCACTAGGCCTACATAGAGGACTACCCCTTACAAAAACATAACTGCAGTTATACTGATTGTGATACTGCAGCTTTGACACTTGAAGTAGTGGAGCTATGTTCTGTAAAGGACAATGACATTTTATCTTTCTATTGTACTTCACGTCATGCCATTCACCCATGGCCCACTGTTTATTTTGAAATGGCTGCATGTCGAACTTACCTGCATGTTAAATCTAACAAACCATGTCATTAACAGAGCCCGTGGATCACTCCCTATTAACTCCATTGTAGCCTACCTGCAATCTGTTGCAGTTCCGCTAGGGGCGATCACGAATAAGTGCAAAAACAATGGGGGTCTATGGGGTTAGACGGTTAAATTTGTCTCTTTCACCTGGTTGTCGTTGAGAAATTGAAGATTTGATTGTGGTTTCTGCCAGCTCAATATGGATTATAGGTGAGAATGTCTAATAAGCCTCCAAAACAACGAAGAAAACATTAGTCTACTCTCGTAAAATACACTGTCCGCCCTCTGGTGGTGTGTGGTAACGTCACACCCACAGCAAATGTATGAAACCCTTCGCCTCAATAACTGCTAAAGCAATAACGAACAACTACTAGTGCACCACCTTGTTGTGGAGGGATTTCGGCTTGTTCTGCTTGGCAACACTGCTTTATGGTTTCTCGGCTTACCAAAAAGGCAAAAGCAACACAAACGAGCTCTGAACAGATGAACAGCAACAGGCCAGAGCCCGTCTTATTAGACATTCTCTGAACAGGCTCTGGCTCTGAAGCGTCTTCCCCGATTATTTAACTTCCGGGTCTCCTTTTAACACAACATTGGAAGAAGGTCAGAGCTGATGATGAAAATACACTTTTAGCTACGATACGGTTAATTGTTTTAAATGCAATACAAAATCACTGTCTTCGTCAATTTATTATCCGTAAAAATGTGATACTTAAATAGGGTGCTCACAAGTTACTTCCGCGAGCCGTAAGGTCACAGCAAAAATGGCGGCGCACGGGATTATGAAGTCGGTATTGACATGCTTTTCAAATGCCCAGCGCATTGTGGCCAAAAGTAGCTGCTTTACCACATTACAGAATGTGAACCGCTTGCCACAGCTCGCCGTATTCGGTCATGTTCCTAGTCGTGGGATCGTAAAAGGTAAGTGCCTTTTATTAATCACTGAATGTCACATGTAACGTTATAGCGGTCAGCAACCTATGCAACCTCCATGGAAGATCTATCTGAGCATTTGGCATTAGTCTAACACTAGGACATTTTTCTATAGATGGGCTCTGGCGGTCCCAAACCTTTTCCTTTTTTACTGGCCCACAAACCATTCGTGCTTGCTGTTTGTTCTTACACATGGCATGGCATTTTCATCAACCGTTTATTCTAGGGGAAATTGTTTAATTAAAATGTTAAATGCCTCTTCCTTTTCAGTGGTGGAGAAACAGGAGGGTAAAACAACAACTGTGAGTAAACAAGTCTTTGCATTATTACTTAATGTCAGGGGTTTGTGATCAGTTAACCTCCCTTGACCAGCTAAAGGGTTTCATTTGGAAGAATAGCGGGAATGTGTGCCTTCTGGTACTTCGGTAAAGTTAGACAGAAATGGGCAGATTCGCGTTTTGCGGTTCAATAAATCATATGAGAAATGTTTTCATTGCACAATAGAGAGCTCTATCTAACCGTAGTAGGGTAGACAAAAAGCTACAACCCGGTTTTCATCCGAAATAACAGTGTATGTGGATAAATAAAACGCATCCCTGTGAGCATTCTGCTTTCAGCCGAGCGTCTAGGGACCGTCTACAAATTGCAAAACCGAAAGTGGATACAAATACATTAAATAGCTCACTGTCATTGAGCCTAGTGCTTCCAAAATCATAGCACACAGTTAGTGCTTCCCTAGCAACACACTATAGTGTATACATAGACAGTAAAAGAAATGGACGAACAGACTCCGTCGTTTTCAATGGGAGGGCACTGAAGGTTTTTTCAGTTGGCTTGCCATCGTACTGCGCAGACTCGCACTTAACTTAGTGACGTTAGCCATCGAACTGAATCTTGTAACTCCTATGATAGATGGTTCACACAGGAATTCTTTTCACCCTTCTTTCACTTTCAAAGTCATCAAAGTTAAACATTTATTTATGTATTATTATTATTATCATCCTAACAAGTGATATCAAGTAGTGTTAATGTTGAAACTACCAGACATGATCATCTTCAAACACAATCATGGTAAAACAAAACAAAAAAGTTATAGCCTTGTCTTTCTACTTTTCCGACCTACAGTCAATACATCGAAAACCTCTGAAATGATTAACGTTAGTGCCGGTTTTTTATTAGGTTTACTTGCCTCTATGTAATGCTTTACCTTAACATACAATGGTATTGGGGCGGTGGTAGTGTAGTGGTTAAGGAGCTGGGCTAGCATGCAGTAGCCTGAAAGTTGTCGGTTCAATTCCCGGCTTCCACCCTTGTGCCCTTGAGCAAGGCACTTAACCCCAAGTTGCTCCGGGGATAATGTGATCCCTTGTAATATAGCTGACATATATAAGTCACTTTGTTCAGGACTTGGCTTCTTATCCAAACAATACGGTTATCTCCCTACTGTGCGACAGGCATAATAGTGTCCTATTACGTCAAACGTTAGCTTCCCTACAACCGGACTTGCTAACTATACTTCTTACGAGAACCTCAACATTACATACGAGGTAGTTGAGCCTGTTTTGCCTTCTATTGTTTATGTAGACTAGATGTACCGCATAGCGGTACAAAATATGACCGCCGCTCAGTCCTGTACATCCGTTCCGCGAAAATAAATCACACTTCAATTTGTCTCCATATTTTACTCCATCCCCCACTCTTGAAACTTTTGTGTATGCTTGTTTGGCATGCCTGAGTGTGTGTGTGCGGCTGCACAGAAAGTAGCCTACTGGTGCTGAAAAGGTGAATAGATTGTAGAATAGCCAAAGAAGATGTAGAATTGTTATAAAACCTTTAAAATCTCTAAACAATCACAAGTAGGGCAGTTCATCACAGTTCATCCATTGCAACTGGGTTGATGAAAGGTCACTTACACCTGTAGGCTACATTGTATTTGGGAAAAGCAAAAGGTATCAGCATAATGTTATTTATTTATTTTTTATGTATTTTTAAACAAAAACATCTCTGTCAGTTCCATGCGGTTTTCAACAGCTATCAAAAACAAAGGTCATTTTTGGATGGATGGATTTTTTGTGAATGTTTCTTCTTCTACATAAGATTTTAGTCATCTTTAGTTCATGTAATACTTTATTGTCAATGCACAAATTAAGTAACAGTAGTCTGAAACGTTATTGTTAATGCACAAATTAAGTAACAGTAGCCTATAGTCTGAAACGAAATGCTGTTTTACATCTAACCAGTGGTGCAAATAACTGACATGTCCAAATGGGCCTTGATGAAATGCGTCGCTAGACTGTTCATACACATTTTAACGGGCCAAAGTTGAAGAGCTTTTGTCCGTTATTGTTAGTGCAAATATAGGCTGATTCATGTTCCCTTGCATTGTTTAACTGAGGTCCATGGCTAGTCTGGCTTTCATCAGACCAAGCTCAATCTTTTAAGAAATCAAAAAATAAATAGCGGGCAGATCAGGCTGGGTTCACCCAGCCTAGTCCATAGGCACCCGATATTGTTTAATTTTCCGATTGAGATATACACGCTCTGGCTATTCTAAATGCAAAAATGCATCAGAGAGTTATGACAAAACGGTAACTAACAAACTAGATCCTAATAGAAAGCTGTTAGCTTCCCTAAGCTACAGGTAGGATTATAAGGTAGGCCTATTTACAACATAAATTGTCAATAGGCTATGCTGGCGACACAAATAAAATCTCCTTTGGAAACCAATGGCTTACGCCTTACAGTATCAAGCGGACTTAAACTGTCATATCGTGGCGAAAAGTTGTAATAACATTCACGCAGCTCCATGAGTCAAGGAAAGCGCGAATGAAGTAGCCACTTCTAAATGGGACCCACTACACAGTAGCTTAAGGTGTTTTGCTAAAGCAGCCATAATGAAATGAAGGTGTCATTGTTTGGATACTTCACACACACATGCTTTTTAATTTCACAGACTACAACTACCAAGCTGGAATCAAAGCACATCGATTCCCCTCTCACACCCTGCACGCACTTAAAACAAAATAAACAGGCGTCTCAGTCTCACGCATGTATAGGCAAAACTGTATCAGACCGGTGTAACGTTGGTAAATCTTCCATTGCACAGAATGATTTTGTAGCACGTGCAATAAATGACAGTCGAAAGATACAAACAGTGCTGCTATACATTTGCTTGGTATAACCGCATTTATAGTTTTCTACAAATGCAATAAATCAAATGCCTCCATCACTCAACCAACGCTAACGGTAACATTACCTAGGTCCTTATTGATATTACAAGATTAACGTACCTGCAGTAAAAACCAAGCATGTCCGATAAACATCCTCAGATTTATTTTGGCTTCAAGAAGAAATGGGAATTACACTTCATGTGAACATCGTCCTATCCTTATTAGATGTTCGCTGCGGTAAATTACAGTCCTTGTATGAAGCGTCCATTGTTTTTTTCCAACCCACTTTTAACTTTTAACAAAATTATGTCTCACTGCAACGATGCGCCATCTAGTGGACAAACGACTACTTCTCGCCAATACTGAAAATGCAGCCATGATGATGATGATGAATATTTATTTTGGCTTTCTTTTAATCCTACTGATTTTCATTTTTTACCGGGGGGGGGCAAATCACAAATGAGTGATTATGAGCCAGGTTGATGTGGGCCCTTGAGACCAACATACCATAAAAGATTCACAGAGAACTGTGTCTGCCCTACCCTCCTTTCGGGGGGTCCAGTCCAGCGGGGGGGCTGCAGATGAAAACGAAAAATGACGGTTCCATGCTATCCATGTGGGGGTACATGGCCACCAAGTTTTGTGTACCCCGGTCTTTCAGTGTCCCGGGAATCCTTGTTGGTGTACGTCACTAAATGTACACATAAATTATTTTATTGTAAGGCCCCCCCATGAACGAAAGTACACAAAACTCGGCATGCATTCAGAGGGTGTCATAATGATCCTACACTTTTAATTTCGTGCAGTTTTGACCTTGTCAGCCAGAGATATTGAGATGAAAACACCTAATTTTTTGCTTTTTAATTTTTAACTAGGTGGCGCTATACATGAAATAAGTGGTAATGGGATGGGTTGACATGCCCCCTTAAGACCAACATACAAAGAAAAGGTGGACCTCCTAGGCCCTACGGTTCTCGAGATATTCACAGAAAACTGTCTCCGGCCACCTACAGGCCAGTTGGTGTATAGTAACATAAATTAATTTATTGTGTGGCCCCCCATGAACGGAATTCCACAAAACTTGGCGTGCATACAGAGGGTGTCATAATGATCCTACACTTCCAATTTCGTGCAGTTTTGACTATGTTAGGTCACAGATACCTTCAATTACACCACCTCATTTTTACTTTTTTGTGTTTAACTAGGTGGCGCTATACATGAAATGAGTGGTTATGGAATGGGTTGACATGGCCCCTTGAGATCAACATACAAAAAAAAAATGGTCCTCCTAAACCCTACGGTTTTCGAGATATTCACAGAAAACTGTGTCTGCCCTACCCTCCTTTCGGGGGGTCCAATTCAGCGGGGGGGCTACAGATCAAAACGAAAAACGATGGTTCCATGCTATCCATGTGGGGTTACATGTCCACCAAGTTTCGTGTACCCCGGTCTTTCAGTGTCCCGGGAATCATTGACGGAAATTTGGGCATGCGAAAAAGAAAATAAAAAAAAATAATAATCTGACTAAACCTATATGACCGCCGCTTCGCTGCGCGGGGGTCATAATAATACAGAAGCTACAATGTCGGCACAGGATATATGTTATATGAAGTTATGGGAGTTCAAAAAAATCCTAAATGAATGGGCGTTCTATGGGGTTAGCAGAGAGTTGATAACCACTGCTCCATGGATACTTCTACTTCCGGGAATTCGCCTGCCCCCTTGAGTGTATACACCTGCCAATTACGGGAAAAACGAACTCGCCCTATTTATATATTTTTATTGGGGGTAAAATTCAATAGCTTCACTGTCATTGAGCCTAGTGCTTCCAAAATCACAACACGCATCTAAGGCCTCACTAGCAACATACCACACCAGCTAATTATGGGAAAACAGACTCACCCTATTTATAATCTATTTTTAATGGTTGAAAAATGCAATAGCTTCACTGTTATTGAGCCTACTTCTTCCAAAATCACAACACACATCTAGGGCCTCCCAAGCAACATGCTACAGCAGGTAATTATGGAAAAAGTTCAGTTTAAATTTTCAGTTTAACACATAAAAATAAAATGGGTAACCTATATAAGTGTATTTCCTGTCATTTGTTTTCCATCTTGTTTATGCCCCTGTTGCCCTGTATTGAATATCTAATTGGATATTTAATCTGTATGGACATTTTTACATATGTTATGGGTGTGGGAGAATGGATCAGCTGGTTGTCAAACCAGTCAGCTGACGGCCCTATCAGCTGATGCGCCAAATTTGAAAGTCTTTAAAATCGAGGAAGCGAGAGGGAAAGTGAGACGAGTATTACGCTCAGGGAGACCATTGGAGACCTGGCGAGTTTGTGACTACAAGTGCACTGGATTAAGCTAGTGGTGGAAGTAGCTAAAGGCCACTGTTTACCGGGCTCAAGGACTACACGGAAACAACAACCGATACCCGATACCCTTATGGAACAATTAAGAACTGTTCATTTTGAATTGTGACTTGTTTGAATGATTGTGGTTTAAGTGTATGTAAAATATATGGTGAAACGAGATTCACATTTATGTTGCCTGTGCTTTCTCTTAACATTCTTAGGAACATATCAGTATTTTATAGCATGATCAGAGAACTATCCGTGTTTTAGTAATAGTCACTGTATACCAGTCTGATTGTTACAGTATGTTGCTAGTGAGGCCCTAGATGTGTGTTGTGATTTTGGAAGCACTGGACTCAATGACAGTGAAGCTATTGAATTTTACCCCCAATAAAAATATATTATAAATAGTGAGTCCGTTTTTCCTGTAATTGGCAGGTGTAGTGTGTTGCTAGGGAACCACTAGCTGTGTGCTATGATTTTGGAAGCACTAGGCTCAATAACAGTGAAGCTATTTAAATGTATTTGTATCCACTTTCGGTTTTGCACTTTGTAGAAGGTCCCTAGACGCTCGGGTGAAAGCAGAATGCTCACAGGGATGCGTTTTATTTATCCACATATGTACACGGTTCTTTCGGATGAAAACCGGGTTGCAGCTTGTTGTCTACCTTACTACGGTTAGATAGAGCTCTCTATAATGCAATGAAAATGTTTCTCCTATGATTTATTGAACCGAAAAACGTGAATCTTGCGAATCTGCCAATTTCTGTCTAACTTTTACCAAAGTCCTGGACTTTCCACCTGGTTCCTTGCGCGTGCATGCGCTGCATGCTCATAGCCTACCACAGCTAGCCTGGAAAATCCAGACCCTGGTAATCTAGGATTAAGGATCTGGCCAGAACACGTCTACGGAGAGCCTGGCCACTCCGTATTAAATCCATAGACTATACAGTCTATGATTTAAGTCCCATTGTACCGAATTTTGGTTGTAGTTCCACCAGAATTCCACTGGGGGCAATCACCATGAGTGCAAAATGAATGGGAGTCAATAGAGCTAGACGGCTAAATGTGTCTCTTTCACCTGATTGTCGTTGAGAAATCTCAGATTTGATTGTAGTTTGTATAAGTTCAACATGGGTTATAGGTCAAAAGTTGAATGAACGAGTACTTATGCCCTTTTGATTTCTTACAGGTTGGGTCGTTGTTGCCCATAACACGCTAGCATTCTGCTAATGAATGAAGTCATTGACACGTTTCAAAGGCTTTTTAGAACAATTAAGTGACTGAGAATACTCAACCAAGTGTATTTTCTTTGCCTCCCCTGTCAAATACAATATTCAAATTACTTGCCAAAAAATTATATCCAGAGAAAAGTGGGTTTTGAGGGGTACAGCTCCATAGACCTCCATTCATTCTGCACTCGTGGACAAGCGCCCTCACGTGGAACCGGAGAAGGAACTGCAACCAGTTCAGAAACCGGAACCCTTATTAGACATTCTCTGGTCTGGCCATGAACAATGTAATGGCCCAACTCGAGGGGCGGCACCAAGCATGCATTTGAAAATCTCACTGCATGCAATTGGATAACACTAGACCAATGTTTACTCTGAATGATTCCGGACTTTGACGCAATTGGATAACACTACGACCAATGTTTACTGACCTCCAACCTTGCAGCACTGTCATCAGTTCAGCTCGCCTCTGGCCCACATATATCAGATACGTCGATTTGATTGGTTGGATGCAAGGGGTACAAGTAACGTGCATCATTGCTCATTGCCAGAGTGTCTCGCAGAGACAATTCCATTGTGCTCTCACGAGCAGTCTGGATTTCCAGGGTATACCACAACAGCTGTCTGCAGACATTCACAAAACAAGTTGTTCTAGGTGGATAAGTCGCTTTTCATATACACCTTGCATCCAGCATGATTCTCTACTCACTGAGCCAACTTATCTCTGGCTATTACGCGAGGCAACACCCAGATAACATGTTGTCCTTAGGTAGGCTATCTATGTGGTTGATCATTGGGTGTTGTTATTGTAGCAGGCCTAAATTCTGAGAATTTAAATGGTACAAAAAGAAACTACATTTCATCGCACCAGTCCGCCATGTGTTCAGGGGTTGAATGACGCAAGTGAGCAAAAATTAGTGTATTTTTCAAGTCAAGAAACGTTCTTAATTTTCGAATGTCTTTGTCAGGGAGCATTTGACTTTTGAAAACCATAGGCCTAGTAGTCGCTCGGACAAGGAGTTATAAGATGAGGGCAATGTAACCATTTGTGTCACCTAATGCAAGACAAAATGTTGCCACGGTGTTGCTTACGTGGTTAATTGATAGGTGATTTGACGAGAGAGTTTAGAGAATTGGAGTAGCTCAGAGATAATGCGCTGAATAGGTAGGCCTGGTTTATAGGTGCGTATATTTATTGCAGGATCGAATACAGTTTTATGCTATAAAGTTTGCAAAAATATAGCCTATATTCTACATGTCTTGTCCGAGTGGTTGTAGTGTAGTGATCATGGCGTAGGTATGAAATCTGACCTCAAATCCATCTAAAACAACTTATTTGACAACTCCTGTAGCTGTGGTGAGCACGAGTGAACACGAGCATGCACAAGGAAACCAGTAGGTCGGGAAAAACCAGAAGGCACACAACAGGATACAGTTACAGGATGTTGCCGTGGTTGTAATGTGATAGTGAGAATATAGGCCTAAAATTGAGTGTGTGTTTGTTTCAGTTAGAGGGAGTGACTGTTGATTCTCCTGATACACCTGTGCCACCCAACCCTTCAGCCCACTGCCCCATCTACAGATGGAACCTCCAGAACAAATACGACTACACAGTAAGTGTGCCACACATTCAACAATCAACATGGGAAGAGCCCTGGGTAGTGAATGAATAGTGCCCTTCCACTCACTTTGGATGTAAATGTGTTAAAAAGTATTAAATTTACTTACTTTCCTCCCTCAACATTCAAGATCTTACCTATGTATCTAACCGTCCTCGGTTGCAGCACTGCTGCCGCCCATGTCACCTGTGTGGTGTAGATACCAGACTCGAAATTGCAACTTCCAATGAGTGTTAACATGGTGCCAGGCCATCGCCTTTTTTAGTGTTGGGGGAGTCACCAGTACTCCGTCAAATGATCCACTCTGATTGGAATATGTTGCTTATCATAACGCTGTCTAAGTTTAATGTGTGATTGTGTGGGTCCCTCTATTAGGAGGTGCTGATGCCTGGTCAGTTCATCCGCTCTGATGGAGATATGAGGTGTATGATTGCATTATGCTATAAGACAGTGTAAGTTAAGTGTGTGTGTTTGTGTGCGCTTTCCTCCATTAGGACGTGCTGCTGCTAAGTCAGTTCATCCGCTCCGATGGGGGCATGTTGCCACGGCGAGTAACTGGACTCTGCACTCCTGAGCATTACAAGATTGCAGCCTGTGTCCGCATGGCCCAGCGAGCAGGTATGTGTGTGTACATAAAAATTTGCCTTGAATTTTCCGTGAATATTTACAAACACTCCCAAGGAGTTAGTTTTCCGTGAACATGTTGGGAGTCGGACGGAGAGTTGGACCGATGCCTTAAGGATATTTCAGTCTGGATGAAAGATCGCCACTTTCATCTTAATCTCTCAGAAACTTCGTTTTTGGTGTTTCCAGCTAAAACGGCTATTCCAACAGATTAATATCCAGCTTGCCTCACCTGGGCCAGAGACTTTCTAATGAGGAGACGCAGCACTCAAAAAATCCTCCATAGAAAAAGCATGGGGTTAGTTTGTAACGCCGTTGTCTACACATCCCACCCCTTCCTCGGCAAAACGTCAACATGTGAATACATTGAGCCATTCATGTGGTGTAATGTGAATACATTTAGCCAATCATATGGTGTGTTGTGAAGACATTGTGCCAATCATGTGTTGTGAACTTGCCGCTGGAGCAAGATTGGTGTCGTGAAGCCTTGTGCAAGCGCATTTCTGCCGAATAGGATGCCCAATGAGTGCCCAAAAAGCGCTGCAATATGGCCGCCGAGTGGAGGGACGACACTGACCAGATCTGCTCCCTGCTATCATAATTCAATGATCAACATATCGATTTCCAACTGCCCACTGGGATCTTCTGATGTCTGTTGTGTCGACCAGCCATAAACACTAGGTCAAATTCAAGACTCTTTTCCTCCATGGTTCCTTGTTGGTGGAATGAGTTGCCCAGTGTTCTCCGTTCCTGTGATCGTTCTGGGTCTTTCAAGAGGAGTCTAAAGGCATATCCGTCATATCTTCAACATGCACTTCGTTTATTAAGCCTTTCCTATGCGTTATGGTTTGTATATTATAGTACTTTATTTTATTTTCATTAGGCTATTGATTGAATTGCTATTGTTTATTATTGCTATTTTCCTTAATATAGTGTTACCAACTTTTTCAGTTGTTTACTGTTAAATGTAACTTTGTATTGTTTATGTCGCTTTGGACAAAAGCGTCTGCTAAATACCATAACCATCTGTTCAAACAAGTATGTTCGCCATTCTGTTCAAGAAATTTGATCACACCTCATGCGCGTGTACATAGACCAGCGACCAGATATGTGTACATGGCCCAATGAGCACATCAGTCTTTGTGTGCTAGTGTACTTGGGTGGGCATCTGTCAATCTCAGCAGTCTGGTGATGTATTCCCTTAACTCTTCTTTGTTATGTGTTTGTATGTTCTCAGGTCTGCTTCCGGATCACAAGCCAACTCCTCCAGAGGGCCATACTCCCAAGCCTAAACCACAGCTCAATAGGTCTGTGTATTTGTGTTGTTCCTCAGGTTAACCACACTTAAGATTATGCAACATGTGTACCCAGTAAGGGTACGTTCAGACTTAGCGTCTTTTTCTGACAAAAGAAGTTATGCAGACCATTTTTTCAGTTTGAAAAACAATCTGCCAGTGTTCTTGTTCCAAAAAGCAGCCAGAAGCGTTTTTTGCTATAGGCAAAGTGACCAACGTTACGTGTGGATACAAAATATCGCAGAATAAAAAATTGGGGTTGGCTATTGCTTTTAGTATGTTGTGATAAAGTTGTGAAGTCATGTCAAACAATTCCCTATGCTCAGACACTAAAACGAGTCTCTCGACTGGTGTTCTGTCACCTTCTCCATTTTTTACTTGTCATGGGAAACCACATGTCTCTGTAATCCACTTGTGATTGGTCAGCTGTAAAAAAAGACAGCATGATGTATGACGTTTTTCCCGCTAGAGGTTGAATATTTCTCAACTTCTGAGCTGCAGAAAAAGACTGTTGCTGTTGCGTTTTAAAAGAAGCCGACGACTTTTTTGAAAACACTGTCTACTCCATAGGATTATAATGTAAAACGGACGCTGGCAGCTGCAAAAAAAGACGCTTAGTCTGAACGTACCCTAAGACGTATGAAGTATGGCTTGCAGAGTGCCTGACATGCATGTGTATTGTGTGTTTTTTGCAGATACCTGACCCGTTGGTCAGCAGGCACAGCCAGACCCATCTATAAGCGTGGGTTGAAATGGTGTAAAAAGCGCATGCCTGTGGGAGACCCCATCCTCAAAAACAACATTCAGTATGGGAAAAGACCCATACGCTTCTGGCACTGAGACTCGCGTACTCGCACCATCGCCTCTGACATGCACACAGTCCTTAAGATATCAGTACAGGAAGAAAAGCATTTGCCTTCGACACACACCCACACTGTCTTCATACTCAAGAACATTTTGGTGGGTTTGAAGGGGGGTGGTAATACTGTGCTATCAGATATGTAAATATAAAACTATGCTGTGCAGAGTTCCAGAACCTTTTATTCATTGTAAATAAAATAAGTCATGAGAAATTAACTTGGGTTTAATGTTGTGTGTCTCATCTCCTGTGATTAGTTTATGTGTGCATGTTCACAGCATAAAGGGCAGGTCCAGGTTCTTAAGTCCAGTCCCCATGTAGACAAAACCATGCTGTGGAGTTCCAGGGATGTGATAAAAACTCAGTCCCAGCCAGAGGAGAGACCGCAGAACACACACACTGCTGCCACGCTCAAACTGGATACTCCACGAACCTGATGCGCGCATGCGCACACACACACACACAGAGGAAGAATTCTGATGTGAATCAAGAATGTTGACTATACAATATAACACAGGCACACCTCAGTCAGTCAGGGGAATGTCAAGGCAAAGTGCATTCACTTCTGTGTTTCTGTCCCTCAAACACACACCCATTCACTTTCAAGTCTTTATCCATTGAAGGAACTACAGGGTTCTAAATCCTGAATCTTTTGTTGACTATGTACCGACCTTTAGGTATGTCTTCGCTCAGAGGGTCCAGGAAGTCTCTGCAAGGGTCTGATTCGGCCATCTCAAGGATGGATGGCTTCCTCAGGCACTTGGGCTCACTGAAATGTAGATAGTTACTCAGCTTCCCAGCTTCGCCAACTGAAAGACCTGCAAGAGCACACTTCCTCTTACTGCATACTTGGAGCAGAGTGTATTAAGTTACCAATGCTCAGTTATAGTGCCCAATGGTGAATTGATAAGTGTAGGTAGTGGTACAGTTTCCTCATCTGATTCCGCAAAAGCATTAATTGCTGTAAAATCTGCAGTACATGAATGCCAACATACATCTACTTTTTCACAGAAAAAACATACATTTGTATTATAAGTAATAATATATAATAATACAATTATTTGTATAGGGCAAGACGACTGATGTCTGTCCTGTGATCCTGGTACATTTACCAGTAATCTGCTATTCATGTTACACGCCTGTTTTCCCATGTAGATTGCTTTTCATTTTTGACGGTTGTACTGTTCTGTTTATTCCCCATGTTTTCCTACTTTGGACATTTTGACGAGTGCCAGCCAAATACTTTTCAATATTTTCAACTGAGAATCGTTTCTGATTGATGGTGTGAGAATATTGATGTTTTCTGATGTATTGATGATTGAAGTATAAGTATGTATACTCTTTTGATCCTGTGAGGGAAATTTGGTCTCTGCATTTATCCCAATTTGGGAATTAGTGAAACATACTCAGCACACAGTGAGGTGAAGCACACACTAATGCTGACCCAGTGAGCTGCCTGCTACAGCGGCGCTCGTGGAGCAGTGAGGGGGTAGGTGCCTTGCTCAAGGGCACTTAAGCCGTGGATGTGGGCATGGGAGAGCAGTGCTCAACCACTTCCCCGCCCACATTTTTCCTACTGGTTGGGGATCGAACCGGCAACCCTTCGATTACAAGCCCGAAGCCCTAACCAGTAGGCCACGGCTGCCCAAGTGAGTACATATAGTTTCCTTGACTCAAACCTACACACATTCTACCCGTTTGCTGTTGCTATACAGACCTGTACTGCCTAATTAGGCTATAGGGGGTAGCGGATTTAATAAGTATGCTACGCTCCCTTGGAATGCTGCAAGGTCAAGTTTCTGGCAATGGTGTCTCACTTCAGAGTAGTTTCCACTGACCGATATCATCCTACTCGTTTAGCTTATATAGCCTATTGCCTACAATTGTAAATGAAAAACTACCCGTATAGAAATTCCCGTCATACCCTCAAAGCTGCGGTTTGTCTGCACGGTCCCGTGGGGACTCTTGATGTAAGCGCCCCGTGGAACCACAGACACCTCTTGATCAATGGTAAACACAGTCGTGGCCAAACGCTTCTCTTCGCTAACCTTAACCTACGAAATAAATGGTGGAAGACGATCACATATTGGAATTGAGCGTTTCTGAATGAAAGTTACTTAACTGTTGTTTTGAGTCCAAGCCGTCTTATTCTTACCACAATGTCCTCCTCCACCGCCTCGTCCCCCTCTCCATGTCGCCGAGTCTCCGTGTGTTCGTACTCATGTGAGGGGTCTCCCATGAAGCGCCCACTTGCCGCAGTGTTTACCTCCGCTATCATCTCGTCCGTAGGTGGTGGCAGCAGGTCCCAGTCCATGCAATCAAAACTTCATATACAGCCAAGAAAATACCATCGATTAAATTCAGGTTAACGACATGAAAGTGATGTGTGATATAAGTGGTGGTTATAAAGATATGTATCGATAAAGCTTTTTCGGCCCAAAAACTTTGTGGAAAATCAAGAGCTTGACGTTTTAACTTACCTGTATAACGTCTTCTTATCTCTCATCTCATCGTCTTTTAGGCCCTGAGCGATGAAATAATCCCCTTTTATACCGAGGATCTTCCCCCAGAACAGAACACGGTGAAATTTATAGTTTTTCTGTAGGATGACCAGTGAGGTCTGAAGGGCTGCTTTCTGTTCACTGCTCAAGGTTAAACCTGCGCCGGAGACTAAATCTAAAGAGTAATACAAACTAGTAGAATCCATTTTAAACGCCCCGATTTAATAGAAATAAAAGAACACTCTAAGAACAAAACTAAGACACGTAAAATAGCAAGTAACTTTACAGCTAGCCTAGCAGCTACGTTCTAGACTTCGTGAAACTCATGCTAATGTTATCCACAGAAGTTGATTATCATTGTAAACAAAAGGTTAGCAACGCGTCGCCACGGCAACAGGTGCCCCACTTCCAAAGATTCTAGAGAGAGCGCCCGAAGTGTGACGTTGCGTTTCCATGACGGCAGGATCTAAACAAACTTTCGAAGTGGCGATGTGAAGCTGGCCCCTATGTTATTAAAAAATGAATAAAAACACTGCTATTCGTTTGTGCCGTAAAAATTATCGTTTGTGCTGTTAAGGGGTTTAAGTAATTAAACTTTACATTTTCTGGCTAGGGACGTCACTCAGCCCCTTGCTCAAATTTCTCCAAAATAGTCTCAATTGTTTGTGCTACGTTTGTGCTACTATGTTTTTAAGATGTTCCATTTTATTTGTTACACGTGTGACGCCATCCAGCCCCCCATCAATGTCCAAATCTTCCCAAAATGGTCTCATTCGTTTGTGCTAGGTTTGTGCTGATTTGTGCCGTCCAAAGATACATGCTGCTACTATGTTTTCTAAGTTATTATGGTTTATTTATTACTCGCGTGACGTCAGCCCCCCATCAATGTCCAAAACTCACCATATGGTCAGTGTTGCCAACTATTTCAAATGAAAAGTAGCTAAAGCCAGCTCCAAAAGTCGCTAAATGACGTCACGCACTAATTTGCATATTAATTACGTCAGCACGTCGTACCCCCCCCCCCCCCCCCAAAAAAAAACGGTGATGGCCCTTTAATTCCCTTTTACTCCTGTTTGCTTTTCTCCTACTCATATAGGCAACTTTAAGAGCCTAGTTTAAATACATTTGATTTAATATAGCCTACTTGTATATTTATTGATAGGCTACACTTTACTTTCTGTAGCCTATCATCTAGACTACACTAGAGCATCAGGTGGCTGAAAAGCAGTCATTTCCAACCTATTCACTGCTGCATCTGCTTTGCACTGCTTGAAGTCTGATTATAACGTGACCATAGGGTAGCCTATACGCAATGTACCCTTACGGCAATGGCTATATTTTGGATATATTTAGGCTACATAATATAGGCTAGGCCTACATAGCCTAAACGAATGCTATAAGTTTTTCTATGTATGTTCGATTAACTATCTGCTTTGCTTGTGAATGAAGTTGTAGCCTACTTTGTTCAATTGTTGAACGATGCTGGCAAGCGTGTCCCTGTTTCCCTGTCATCATGTCATTGCTCTCGTCTCGTTGACTCTCTTGTTGTAATTTCACCCGTATAGTTGCTGCACCTTCCAATGAGCGTTGTCTGAGCTTAGACAGAGACTTTCTAATGAGGAGACACAGCACTCAAAAAATACTCCATAGAAATGCATAGGGCTAGTTTGTCACGCCAATATGGCCGTTGTCTACACATATCCCACCCCTTCCTCGGCAAAACGTCGACATGTGAATACATTGAGCCAATCATGTGGTGTGATGTGAATACATTGAGCCAATCATATGGTGTGTTGTGAAGACATCGTGCCAATCATGTGTTGTGATCTCGCCGCTGGAGCAAGATTGGTGTCGTGAAGCCTTGCGCACGCGCAGTTCGACCCAAAGACTGTGCCCAATGAGTGCCCATAAAACGTTGGTATATGGCCGTCGAGTGGAGGGACTTGCCTAAAAGGACTTTGGCTTAGATCTATAGAACATCTACTTTCTTGTAATAAAATGGGCGGATACTATATAGGCCAGTCATTCCTTTTATAATCATGGGGCAACGCTTTGGGCAAATTCGCGATGTACAGTAATTCACTAACGAAACAGGCATGAGAGGAGAGATTTTCTGACATTTCAACAACCAAACAGAGTTTGCCATCTTTGCGAGAAGATTCTCACGCTTTGAGCTGCTGCTGCAGTCAGCCTGGGCAAACCGAAGGATAACGCAAAAAGAAAACAAAAGTCGCCAGACACACGAAAAAGTCGCCAGATTTGTTGTCAGTCGCTAGATACACTTTTCAGTCAAACAAAAATGAAATTGAAAAATCTGGCAAGTATCGTTTGTGCGGCTCGGGCAGAAGATCATCTCCGCCAAGTTCCGTGAAAATCGGATGAAATTTGTAAGCGCTGAAACTTTTCGTAGAGTTTGGACTAAATCCAATATGGCGGAGGTCCAATATTGCGGAAAGTGACCGGATAGGAGTCGATGAACTCGGGATGGTCCAAGGATTCAGACGCTACCTTAATTGTGAAAATCAGTGTCAAGGATCATGCGCATGAACACATGTCCAGCATTGAACTGGTGGTGGCGCTAGAGTGTTCAATGTATATGCATAAAATTTCAAAAATTCATTCATGTAGGTATGCCCTGACTGGGCCTCAGGTCAAAGAAGTATGATCATTTAAACGAGTTTTATGACAAGGTTGGTGAGGATGGGAAAAATCTTACATTTCTGTGCAAACTTTGCCCGCCGGCTTTCAAAAAGAAAATCTGCACTTCAGTCACATCCACAGCAAACCTGAAACGGCACATTGAACTAAAGCACCCGGCTAGCCTTTCAAGGTATGTGCAAGCCAATAAAAAAAAAAAAATCAAAAGACAGTCAAGACAGATCCTCGACCCAAATCCCATTAACTTGCGTTCTATATGGGCTGTGGCAATACTTTTGAAAAATAATAGCTCGCAGCAACATATGGAAAAAAAGAACTATGAACTAGTTCATTTTAAAACTTGTGAACTGAACTTTGAACTAGTTCACATAGAAAGTGAACTTTCCCAACACTGTATGTATGTATGACCCACAAGCACACACAGGAAACGCTTAAGTAAAGTAAAAGTAAATTTTATCCATATGTGTGTATGTATGTATGTATGTATGTATGACCCACAAGCACACACAGGAGACTGAGCCTCATGTCATCCTCGGGAGCAGGAGGGACACCAGGCTGGTCAAGAGGACGGCCAGGAGACTGGCAACTAGGCTGTGAGATGAGGAGAACATTGGTACGGCGGCGTTAGCACTGGCAATCAGTATCCGGTCAAACAGGGCCTGCGTTGGCCGATAGTTTTGGAGTAGCAGTCTCGGCTCCTCACCCTCCTCTGGCTCATGATGGTACACTGTTCCGATGAAGCGATTATACTGCAACGGCAGCGGAAACAAAAATTATGTGTTGTGTGTGTGTGAGAGAGAGAAAGAAATGGGAAAGAGAGTGTACAAGAGAAAGATTTCTATCAGCTTTTATTATACTGCACACACACACACACATACGCACACACTTACACCTGGGATGGAAATTAGCACCCACCATGAGCCAAATGTGGGTGAATTTGTGCACTGGCGGGTGAATTTGGTCAACTTACCAGCCACTGTGGCGGGTAGGATAGAGCTAGTATACCCCAAATATACAGTCAGATTCGGAGGAAATTTCATAGGCCCTGACCGTTAAAAATAAGAAAGTGTATCGTAGGGATATCGTGTAATGCCTATAAAGTAAATTGCGCGGATTTGAAATGACCTAAAATAACTACCAGTGAGCCGCAGTCTCCCCGCAGCATGGCGTAGCGCTTCACTTTTTGACAATAGAAATAAGCGTGTCCAAATTCACCTATTCTTCTCTGTTGAACTCCTTGAGAAGTACTCATCACACAGATATCTCATGAAAGAGAGGCAGTTCGCGAGAAAAATAACTTAAAAATATACCGGTTTTGAAATAAATTGTAGCAAAATTCAACATGGTCTCCAACTTTGGGCTTTAAACATTTCTTAAAACTGAGCTGTGCTTACATTGTCAAGATATCTGTAAATATTAGAATTAGACTAGACTGCATTTCCGGCGGGAACTGCGAAAGTGTGCTTGCCCTGGTCCGGTCACCAACGTGAGCAGACAGTGACATACGCTATGCTGAACCTGGCTTGATCCAAGCATTCTAACAGTGCCTTTCAGTGTTGGAGCAGTGGCAATACCTCAAAAGCTCTATTCAACTATTGCCTTGTGGGGTGAATGCAGTTCGTTGGATTTTACCTGTGGCCTGCCTTCAAATTTAGCTTCTATGACTAAAATCAAATCAATAAAATAAAACAACAGCAGTGATTGGCTGCAAAAATAAATAATGTCACGCGTCTTGCACCTCTCAAACTGGGCTATCAGGTAAGAAAAATTTGAAATTATGAAATAATGACTAAGGCATTAAAATGCTGCTTGTTTGTCAGGATACTTTTTCACTGATTTATTTAAAAAATATGAGCTATGAGTGTGAATGTTATATATTCCATCCCCTAATTCTGTTTTACTGGTTTATTTGACAAATAATCTATATAGATTTGCTCTATAAAGACCTTATGTCTGTTTGGGATTATTTTGAGAGCCTATTGATGCATCTCAGAATAAAGGAATGTCCACAACATTAGTGATGTTTTTGTGTGCGCGCATGTCTCTAATAGCCACAATAGGAGTAATTTTAGCAACACCGTATTTTGTGTGGCCCATAACGACCCAGTGGATCATGAAAATGTGCCAAAATTCACATTCCTTGCTTGTTGTTGGTACATTAATCCCATTCAGATTGCCACTTATCTGAGATGTAAGAGTTCAGTATAGGTTTAAGGTCTGGGGCAGGGATTTGAGATTCTGTGACTTCTTCATTGAGGGCTTGCTTAGCAGCACTGTCCGCTTTCTCATTTCCCCTCAGACCAACATGGCCTGGGACCCAGCAAAAAACTACACTCAAGTTCTGGTTCTTTAGACGTTCTAGTTGATCAAGCTCAGCTTTGGTTGTACTTTTTACGTGACATTAAAGCCTACTGTAATTACATTTATACATAGTTATTCTACTGATCTTTATACTATTCATCCTGCACATAGACTTATTCTTACTACTCTTATAATGTTGTTTCTGCACTACAATGACACTGTTTCCACACTGCACATAGCTGTATGTTATGTACATATCTGTTTTATTATATTCTGTTAATACACTGCATATATCTATATTATTATTTATACTATTATAATGTTACTGCTACATCTACATACATTATTCTACTTATTGTATGAGATAACTGCTAATACACTGCACATATTTATATTTAATTCATATTACTCTAAACCACCTTCTGTAAATCAACTATATACTACTGTCTACATTGCACTATATTTCTTGACCTGTCTCTGTATATTTCATCACCTTTCTATACTTTGCATCACATTGCATGCATACTGTAGCTACATGAATCACAGCTAAGATCCTTGGTTGCTATGAAGGCCAGTCGTTCTAAATGGATGGTTGCTATGGCCAAAGGCCAGTTATCTCTTCCGTTGTCAAGCGGGCATATCCTAACTTTATCTTATTTTAAACATCTCTATTTTACTTAGACTACTTCCATACAGTGAGTCCCATTAAGAAGTGGCCACTTCATTCACGCTTACCGTGATTCACGTAGCAACATTATTAAATTAATCTGTCACCATATGCCTATGCCAACGTTTGCAAAGAGGAGAATCTTTTAATTTGATTCACAATGAAACGTTACATTTAATGTACATGTAAACAATGAGTAGGCTAGTTTTGGTTGTTGTTGGTGGTGTTACTGCATCCCTTAGTTATGCCTACAATGCAAAATTGTTCCCTCGTGATTGTTGGACGCATTTCAAAACATCGCGACGTGAAATGCCACAACAAAACATTGTTTGTGAATCGGTCTTATTAGGAGTCCTCGCTTAAGCTGTCACAGACTCAGGCGCTACTTTTAGGGCTAAAATGCTTCCTGAATTACTTAGTAAAAAAAAATAGGAGTCCTAAAGTTACGAGTGACGAAGTTACGAGTACAAGCATCTCATATCAAATGACCATGGCATTACGCTAAGCAACATAAATCTCATAACCAGCAACAACATCTCCCTATGACCTAGCTAGCTAGCTTCTAGCCACACAAGAAATGAAAGATGTTAAAATCTCTGCTCAGCATTCTAATAACAGAAGGGGCACATTTATGTGGACCACTACAACATGACTCATTATGTCTGTAACGTTAAATGTATAAAACACTTACTTTCATAAAGGAAGCACACCATCCAGCACATACACATGGAAATCGATATTTTAGGTACTTGGCCACGAACTCAAAACGTGTCTCTCTGAAGCTCTGTTCTAGAATCTTTGCTCAGAAGTCTGTCCCCGTTGCTTAGCAACATCAAATAAACGAAATGACAGTCTTCCAGTATTAAATGTGTACGTGTGATTCCGAATGGATGTGTGTGGTTTGCAAGAATAAACAAGAAATAACATTTCCAATAATTTCCCATGATAAATTACATAATATTTGCACCTTCATTACTTGTGAATCTCACACCGTATTTCAAGTAGGCTACACTAGTGAAATGTAATACAACGTTGCCACCTAGCGTTCAGATAGGTAGGCTATTTAACATTAACGTGACATTGCTCGTTTATTCTTTCGTCAACTCCATGCTTTTAGGAAAACAATCTTTTTTATCATAGTTCCCTCTTCAATGAGCGATTACCAGCTCGTTTTTGTAACAGAGATAGCTGTTTATTGTCCCTAGGTTTACAGAAACACCTATTCATATTAATACGTAGCCTATGGAGTGCTGCCGACCACTGTTCATTACATGGCCCAGAATGCCTTGCATGTCTTTACAACAAAACAACACAGTAAAACCTAAATGCCCGTAAACATATGCATTTGCATACTTGTAACATTTTTAATAATACTCTCCCATCATGATATGTAACAATAATGAAAAATTTAATTTGAATACCGTCAATGTGAAAACAACTCTATTATGTAAGCTATATATAGCTACTGTTCTCCTTGCCATTTCAGTTCGTAAGTCCATACTATCCCATGGCAGAGCAAGGATTTCATGATTGGGCAAGGTTGCCTGGAAACGTTGTGTCTGCTCTGAGACATTGTGCATACATGGAAGGCATTGTGATAGAAGGTGAATGGTGAAAAGGTGAATGGTGTGAGTTACCAAATACCCGTGGGTGGTTTGCCAAATGATGGAAACTTTTGGAATATTTCTTTTTTTTTTTTTTGCCTATGCACCCTCACTGGAGTCCCCAGTTCATATACAAAATTTGGTATCGATATGTGACAGTGTTCCTGAGATATGGACGACTTCCTGTTTCGGAGCTTCGCCGCCGATTTCGTTTGGCTGTGACGGGCAAACGCTTTCGAAAATCAAAAATCCTTCCGCTAACATTTGTGAGGCTTGGTCCAAGGATAATGTACGTCAAGTTTCGTGGCGTTCGGACCAAATTTGTGACCTGTGAAAATTTAGTTTCGCTTTCTGTTCAATCCAATATGGCGGACGAACGGCACGCCCACCTGACGTCATCTTCGCGACCAACTTACACCGGTACTGACCGGACGTTTTAAAGTTGGAACGGTGTCTCTGTCTCAAAGGGCCTAGGCGCTAGGGCTGACAAAAAATTAGGGAGACGGGAAAAATAATAATAATAAAACTTAAGAAGAACAATAAGTGTGCTGCTTTGCAAGCACACTTAATAAAACTTAAGAAGAACAATAAGTGTGCTGCTTTGCAGCAAGCACACTTAATAATATACAGCTCATGGTTAAGAGTTTGTCAATGTAGCATGCATGTATTTAAGTTTCTTAAAACAGAGCTGTGGTCAATGCATTGACCACAAAATTGGTCAACGCATGATTTTATAACAGGCCAAATAGAAAATAAATGTTAAATGTTACATATAGCCTAGATATCTGTAAATATTACAATCAGATGATGTAGGCTATATAGTATAGTTAGATCAAGTTGGATAGCTCCAGAACTTGCGCCAAAGCATTGTCGGTTACACTTTACTTGACAGTATCGACGTAAGAGTGACATGACACTGTCATGAACATGTCATAAAGTCGATACTGTCAAGTAAAGTGTTACCGGATTGTCTTGAAGGAGCCACACCACGTTTATGACACTATGGCATATGAATGCCCTTCGGTTGACCTTTAGTTTTGTTGCTACTGTGCATGGAGGACAGGCCAATTTTGAGTTCTGTCAGCACATTTTAATCATATCACAATAATGCAGATAACCGTGATCACTATTACTATAATCATGATATCACATTTTCATACCATATCTCTAGTGGCTGGGGAAAAAGTTGAGTGGCTGATATATTTTGGAATCCACCAGCCACAGTGGCAGGTGGACAAAATATTTAATTTCCATCCCTGACTCACACACACACTCACTCATTCACACACAGAGACACACACACACACTCGCTCTCTCTCATTTAGACACACATACACATACCTGTTTTTGGCTGATATAGATGGGCTCTTGAAACACTATCCACTCAACGGCATATAAGCATTCTGGAAAAGTCAAACTTCCTGTGTATTGGTAGAACTTGGAGGTGTCATTGGGCAGTAGGTCACGGAGAGGGAATGGATCGATAAACTTTTCATCTCCTTTCACACACACACAGAGATAGATAGACAGACGCACGTGTGCGTGCACACACACACACACAGACACAGAGGGGACATTGGATTAGATCTCTTTACATTTCTATTTCCTCATTAGTGGGAAGATTGACCTAATTTTGGCAGTGCTGTCGATAGTTTGAGGATTTTCAAAAAGGATTTGGGCCTGGGATTAAAGGGGAAATCCGGCTTTGTATCATTGGAGTTCGGACACGACTGCCCTGGGCCTCCCGTTCAGCCAGATATACACATTCATTTTTATGCAGTTCACTCTACCTGCAAGTGACAACTGGAGTGTAGACCATCTTTTAATATCAGATTCTAAATTATTGACAAGAGGGATGATGTTTTTGTTGTAAAGGTCTGAGAAAGAACAGGTGATATTTATACCAAGATATCTAAAGCCTGATTTTGATGTATGGAAAGGAAGTTCACTGTCTGAAAGTTGAAGTGCCAAAGTGTTTACAGGAAAACATTCACTTTTGCTTAAGTTTAATATGTACCCGGAGAACACACCAAACTCTTTTAAAGTATTCAAAACTGGATCTGAAATGTACAACAACAGGTCGTCAGCATAAAGAGATAACTTGTGCTCAGTTCCTAGCCTATGGATGCCATGTATATCAGTAGAAGACCTTAGCTTGATGGACAAGGGCTCTATGGCCAGCGCAAACAACAGAGGGCTTAGGGGGCAACCTTGTCGTGTGCCCCTTGACAAAGGAAAGAATTGAGAAGCCACTCTATTCGTCACCACTGATGCTTTGGGGGAGGTATATAACAGTCGGATTCAAGAGGTAAATGTAGTACCAAAGCCAAACCTTTCTAATACTGCAAATAAGTAAGCCATTTCTGTCCTGTCAAACGCCTTCTCTGCGTCCAGGGAGACAACCATCTCTGGCACCTCCCTGGACGCTGGGGAGTGGACAACATTAAGCAGTTTCCCGATATTTATAAAAGAGTGTCGGTTTCTCATAAAATCAGTTTGGTCCATTGAGATAATAGGAGATATGACTTTGTCTAACCTTAGGGCAAGGAGTTTAGCTAATATCTTAACATCTGTATTTAAAAGAGAGATGGGTCGATAGGAACCACACTCAAGTGGGTCTTTACCTGGTTTTAGAAAGAGTGAAATGGAGGCTTCAGTAAGACTTTTTTGTGTTAATGAATGATTAAACATTTCTAATAGAATTGGAACAAGTTGTTTACTTATTTTTTTATAAAATTCAACAGGATAGCCATCAGGCCCTGGAGTTTTACTGCTCTGCATGCTCTTAATGGCATCAATGATTTCCTGCAATTGTAAAGGTCTGTCTAAATCATCTCTGGCAGCGTCTTCTAGAGAGGGGAAGTCAAGGCTATCTAAAAACTCATTCATGGGTGAGGTGTCACGTGGGAATGTGGATGTATACAAGTCTGAGTAATATTCTTTAAAAGGTGGCATTTATTTCCTTTGGGTCTCCAGATAAGACTTGTGAAGATTTGCGAATTTGTGGGATCAGACGTGAGGCGGCTCTACATTTTAATTGATAGGCCAAAAGACAGCCAGCCTTATCACCATGCTCGTAGTAATGTCCTTTGGACCATAGCAGGTGTTTTTCAGTTCTTTCCAATGATAACAAGTCATATTGAGTTTTCAGTTCAATTCTAATTTTGTTTAATTCCGGTGTTGGGGATGCAGCGTATTGGTGGTCTATTTTTTTAATTGCTGAAATAAGTTCTTGCTCCTTCTTTTTCCTTTCCTTATTGCGTGATGTGGAGTATGAAATTATCTCACCTCTTATAACCACCTTTAGAATGGATGGGGAAATTGAATCTGTTCTGTTGAATGATATGAATTTGTCTATTGCCCCTGAAATGCGTTTACAAAAATTATCATCAGCTAGTAGGGCAGTATTCAATCTCCAGGTATTATGCAGTGGAAGATTTTGGGAAAATGTAAGATCAAGGATTACAGGCGCATGGTCTGACTCAACAATGGCCATGTACTCTGCTTTTTCAACTGCGGGAAGAAGTGTCTTGCCAATAAAAACATAGTCTATCCTACTGTATGTATGATGCACGTGAGAATAGAAGGAAAAATCCTTCTTCAGTGGGTACAAAAACCTCCATGGGTCCACACAACCAATCTTACATATAAAATCAGAAAGGACTTGGGACATTTTAGATCGAGTAAGAGTTTTGGGACATAAACGGTCCATAGTAGGGTCAATTACAGTGTTTAAATCGCCAGCTAGGATTAGCCTGTGTGTGTCCAGATCTGGTATGAGGGATATTAGTTTAGAAATAAAGCTGCGGTCATCCCAGTTAGGGGCGTATACATTTACAAGTACAGTAGGAGTGTAAAAGAGAGAGCCTGATACTATTATATATCGGCCTTGAGGATCAGAGATTATTTTGGATGAAGTGAATACAATTTTTTATGAATTAATATTGATACCCCTCGAGATTTAGTGTTGTAGCTGGAGTGAAAACTTTGCCCAACCCAATTCTTCTTGAGCCTAATCTGATCTGCAGCTGTGAGGTGGGTCTCTTGTAAAAACACTATGTCCACCTTTAGCTTTTTTAAATGAGAAAAAACATGTGCCCTTTTAATTGGTCCATTGAGCCCCTTAACATTCCAGCTTGAAAATCGTACTGGTGATGAGCCCACATCAAACTCGACATTACGTGCGTTACCATCAGACATATCCAGATAAAACAAACAAAAGAGAGTAGTGACGAGACGTGCTCATAACGGAATGAAGTGCTTTCTTGCCTTTAAGGTCACATGTGAAAAGAAGCACTTTGGCAGTGTGTAACCCCCCTTCAGTATAACAAAAATCCCCCCAGGTCCCTAAAAGCACCCTCCCTATCCTAAATAAACAACACACATTACTTATGTCTGTCATCTGAACAGTGACAGACTGCAGGCTCCCTCCTAATAATACACGAGTCTTCCGATACATTCTAAACCGCTCCGTGAAGAGAGCAATGACCTTTTAGATGTCATTGAAACGTATTGGAGTGGAGATAAAGAGTGTCCATGATTAACAAAAGTCATGTAAAGTTCACCAATATCCTGACGAAAAGGGAAATGAAAAGAAGTGGAAAAAAAAAAAAAACACCATTTGCAAACAATCCGGTTAGGCGTGTTATTACAAACCGTTAGTCATTATGTAACAAATTATAGTCGCTGTAGTAAGCAGGCACACGCGTCATTTAGCTGGGAAGGAATATATGCAAAATCATGAAGATTGGGCACTTCTGTGTTTCCCTGGGGGTGACACCGCTGAACTCCTGCTAAGTTTTAGGCTAAGCCCTGAATGCTTTGAATGGCATAACACTAATACTAAATAACACTAATACTAAATAACACTAATACTAGGCATAACACTAATACTAAATAACACTAATGCTAAATAACACTAATCCTAATACTAAATAACACTGATACTAAATAACACTAATACTAGGCATAACACTAATACGTATTAAGTATGAGTATGTACAGTATATGTTTAGAATATGGCTGTGTTTCATTTAGGATTGTTGTTCATACATATTGTATCTACACAAATCAAAGCATGTAAATAGGAAAATGTTGAAGTTCTTTTGTCACTATTAGGAGCTGCAGGATAATTGGAGCCAGCCACTTCAAGGCACTGTGCTAAGCTAGGCTAGTGGTGGGTGTGTCAGACTGAGTTACTGCAGGCACAGAGACAAGAAGGGTATGTATCAACTTTTCACTCTGGGAGATAGGGTAATGATAAGGTAATGTCCCAAAATGTTGGCGTGTTCCTTTCAAGTCACACCATTTCTGTGACATTTATAGAAAAACACTGATGACAAACTGTTCTTTAATGTCAACCTTCGTCAAGTTCTTCTAAAAGTTAAAAATCTCTCTAATTATTTAACCAAATTATGTGCAATTGTGCCCAGTTGAATGACAGCCCTTTTCCACTGTGCGGTTTTTGCAACATGGAAGCCTCCTTGTAGTGTGCCTTGTCAGTGCTCTGAGATTGTGATGGACTAACCTTAGTCTCTTGCGTTACTGCTTGCCGGTGGGTTTTCCCGACGTTCAGAGGTGTGTCTATGGTGTATACCTTGAAGCGTAACCATAATTTGATTGGCTGGTGCCTTGCATTGCTGTCATAGCAGACAGCAGACAGCTTGCATAGCAGAGCAACACAACGGAACCACAACACACTTCAGCAACGTATGACGTAAGCCCATGTAAAGTGAACGAGATGCATCTCCAGCACTGCAGTCAGCACAAACGTGTGTAAGCACCGTCTTTTCTTGAATTTCCCCTGGGGATCAATAAAGTATCTATCCATCTATCTATCTATCTATCTATCTATCTATCTACACGTACCTGGTAGAGGGACAATGTGTGAGCACCGTTACACATACCTGCTAGAGGGATAGTCGGGACAGCCCTGGAGATTGTCTCAAAGACGGGATTGTCCTCAGGACCAATCTAGACACAGGAGAATGGTTAACAACACACACACACACGCTTAGGTGGGGGGATCACATTGGCCAGCGGCAAGCGTAACGCAACGCTCAGACCATAATAAGTTCTATCTTGTTCCTAAGCCACACAAACGGTTTGCCTAACCTGATGATTGAATACACTCGCGTTGCGCTTTGAAAGTTGAACCAAGTTCAACGCTCAGCTTGTTCAACGTTAGCGTTCCACTGCCACCGTTCCACTAGCACTGCCACCATTCCGCTAGCGCTGCCACGTTCCGCTGCTGCCCCACCATAGAGAACAATAGGGAAGCTGCCGCTTGCCACTGGTCAGTGTGATCCCCGCCTTATAAACCCACATATCCACAAACTCCTACACACCCACATTACCGCAGTCCACACACACTCACAAACTCCCCCCCCCCCCCCCCCCCCCCCCCAACACCCACACACACACACACACACACATATACACACACACACTCACACACCCATATATCCACACTCCAGAAACTCCCACACACCTACATAACTGCATTCAACACAAACTCACAGACTCACACACCCACATTTCCACAATCTTCCACATGACCGCACACACACTCACTCACACACGCACATATCCACAAACTCCCATACACCCATATAACCGCAGTTCACACAAACACACATACACTCACACACAGACTTACACACACTTGCACACCCACATATCCACAAACTCCCACACACCAACATAATCGCAATCCACACAAAGTCACACACACATACACTCAGACTCACACACACTCGCACACCTACATATCCACAAACTCACACACACCCACATAACCACAGTCCACACACACTCACACAGTGAAGGAGACGTTGTCATTTCAGACCGGGAAGTTGGATACCGACATGGAGGTGAAAAATCATCAAAGATCCCAGTTATCCCATAATAATCAGTCATCCCAATCAGACCCAGTCATCCAAATCACACCCACTTCTCCATGCTGCTTTACCTACATAAAAATGTATGCTTGCATTGCTTAAATTTCTGGAGTACTTCATGTCTTGAAATAATGCACAGTCATTGTTAGGAGTTAGGTGACTATGAATAAGAATTCCACTGCATATTTGTATGGTTGTACAGTACGTGACAATAAAAATGCATTTGATTTGATTTGGAAAATAGAATGGATGCTCACATCAACGAAAACGGCCAAAACGGCCACTGCCTGCCTCTCCGTGAAAGCAGCCTCATTCAAGGTTTGGTAGGGGGGCACAAGGTGGAAGATTTGCATCTAAAAGCACACATACACACACACACAAACACACATATACGCACACACACACACACATACACACACACACACACACACAGTAGCAGTCATCTATAGACAGCACTAATAATAATAATGATTATACATTTCATTTATACTGTATAGCGCTTTTCAATACACTCAATTTCAATTTAATTTCACTTATAGAGTGCCAAAACATTACACATGTCTCATGGCGCTTTACAGAGTGTTAAAACATTCAGAGAGACTCACTCAAAGGCTGTACAATTTTCACATAGATACATAAATACAAACAAACACACAAGAAACAAAGTTATGCCAAACTTCTGTCCTTGAGTAGAGACTGTGGAGGAAGAATAAAGTTTCTAAAATCTCCCTCGGGATAAATAAAGTATCTATCTATGACGAGGGTCGGCAATCCGCGGCCCTTTAGCCACCCTCTGTTGGCTCCCTGGTTTTGTTTAAAAATATGTATTAATAAAATATTGTTTACAATTTCTTAAAAATGAATATTATAAGATTCAAATATCTGTACAACAGTGTTAAGCTTTAATACATCCTTACATTATAAACTTGTGAAAATATGTAGCCTGTAGCCTACGCCGTGTAAAATATGTAAAACAACGTATGTTTATTTGAACGCGAGGCTAGGCGGTCACATCCTTGCGTCCCATTAACTCTGCCGTGGCTTTAGTGAACAAGCAAGCGATGGTGTCAAATTCCCTACAAAGTTGTGGAGTAAAACAGATCAATTTAATAATCAACTAAATGCGTGGACGAATGTTTGCCTTCACCACCACTGTGACTGAATTATCGGCAGGATGTCTGATCTGCAGCAAGAAGACATGCAAAATGTAATGTTGAAGACATCATGAAAGTAGATCATTTTGAGAGCGCAAATATCCATGCAGACCAAACTTTGTTTCTACATTATTCATTCACAAAATAGCCTACCATGCTATGGAAGAATATTAGACTCAAAAGTTTTGTATGTAGCAGGAATGGCATTGGCATGGCATGAGCAAGCACTCACTGCAACGTTCATGGCAATTGGATAAAGAATGGCTGAGATATCAGCTCATTTACTTTGTTACAGCGCCCCTATAGGCCAAATCACACCAATGTCCTCGTGCATTCACATAGTCACCTACCATGTCCCTGTACCAAGTTTGGACTTCAGACGTCAAAGCGTTGCTGAGATATGAGCTCACTTTCTTTATAGCAGCACCCCTAGTGGCCAAATGAGACCACTTTCCTTGCATGTCCTCACAGTCAACTACTATGTCCCTATATCAAGTTTGGACTTCATACATCAAAGCATTGCTGAAATATGAGCTCACTTCCTGTATTACAGCGCCCCTAGAGGCCAAATGATGCCACTTTCCTAGTGCGTCCTCACAATCAGGTACCAAGTTCCTGTACCAAGTTTGGACTTCATACATCAAAGCGTTGCTGAGATACGAGCTGACTTCCTGTATTACAGCGCCCCTAGAGGCCAAATGTGCCACTTTCCTAGTGCGTCCTCACAATCAGGTACCAAGTCCCTATACCAAGTTTGAACTTCGTACATCAAAGCGTTGCTGAGATACGAGCTCACTTCTTGTATTGCAGCACCCTCTAGAGGCCAAATGACGCCAATTTTCTAGTGCGTCCTCACAATCAGGTACCAAGTCACTAGCCTGACGTAGTCACACTCAATTCTAGTCAGAATATGAGTCTGATACTGCTCCATTGGGACATAATTATGGGGCGTGTTTCAACCTATACAGGGGGGGAATGCCTCTGCACTCAATTGGATAGATGTAACCAATCAGAGCAACAAAATAGCTTACCGTGAGGTGTAGGAAGAAAACACACAAACCATCCTTCTTCTCCACAAATGCCTTAACATTGTTTTCTGGTCTTTTGTAAAAGTTGGTGCCGTCAATAACTCTTAGCCTACAACACTCATTAGCGAAATCTAAGAGATAGGAGAGTAGGGTAGGCTATTAGGAAAAAAACTGATAGCCTATATCCTCTCCGTTTTTAAAAATAATTCTGAACACTGATATGCTACAAACATGTTACACAGCTGGGAAAAGCTGTCGCAAATCCCTCGAACAGGTGGTCAATCAGATTTCAAACGAACGAGGGAACATGTCGCAATGCAACAGCCCTGTTTTCCCTTGATGAAAGTGAAACCATGAGTTTTCCCACATCTCAACTTCGGCCAAAGTTTTCAGAAATAATCGTTTTCAGTGATAAAACCTCATTAAATAATATGCATTTTCCATATGGGGTCTTAAAAGCCATGTATCCTTCTAGCCACAGCGTTTTTGTTTCAAACATAAGCCTAATCTAAGCGTGCTCAGATGACGTGATAGACCAGGCACTGTTGCTCACCTGTCCATCATCGTAAAGCCCGATTTGATTGGTCCGCCCGATCTAGGGCGAGCATACTTGCTCCACAATGGAGCAATGCCAGACCGAACTTCCCGACCTCAAATGTTGTGGGCGAGACTAAGTTCGGAATGGCACCCAGGCTACCAAGTCCCTGTACCAAGTTTTCATTTTTTTTTTTTTAAATAACACTTTGCTTTGTTTTTATTTATTTATTTATTTATGTATTTATTTTTTGTGTGTTATTGATGCTTAACAACACACAGTAAGTTTGGACTTCATACATCAAATCCTTGCCGAGATATGAGCTCACTTCCTGTTTGGCGGCTTCGCCGTCTTATCGCACACCAGTGTTTCCCATACATTGACTAATCTGTGGCGGTGCGCCATTAAATCAAAATCGGCCACCACATATTAATATTCTATGTTTAATTTAATTTAAATTAAATTAAATATAAGATCAAATCCTTGCATTGCCATTGAGCTGCGCTATTTACGCACGCAGCCTTTCCTTACCCCGCCCCGCTCTCTCTCGTAGCCTGCTGCCCCTCCTCTGCATGTGCATTTAACAAAATATTCAATATTGTTGAGGGATTGTTGTTGCCACATAGAAGCATTGCAGAAGATGTCTGGCTTAATTGCTATTAAATCCGCTTAGCATCGTGACCATGCTGCGCAAATTTGTTCAAAACTGCTGCATTGAAGTTAACTCTGCTAAGGTCTTATCACAACATAATTTAGTCTCTTCAATGTAGCATACTAAGTTAAGTTATGCAATCAAGCAGTATCTCAAAGCTAACGTTAGAATACTGTTTAGATGTTGAATTTAGCATGCGTAGCCTACTTACAGCTGCTTGTTTCGTTTAAGGGCTCATTTTATTGACTGACACTGAATGTTTACAAAATCCCGATGTAAATAACTATGTAGAAAACATTATGAATTGCATCCACACATCAGCAGCCTTTTAACTGTGTTACTCACGAGCGTCTTATGTGAGACGTTGTCCAAGTCAGCTACCGCCACAAATTTAATCCAATTCTGTGGGAAACACTGCACACATCTGTTTTGAGTGCCAAATTTAATGAGTTTTCGCCCATGGTAACCACCTCAAAAAAGGTAAAGCGCAGCAGGATACCACCAACTATCTATAAATTACAGGAACATCTTTCTGTCTGTGTATCAGTGTGTGTGTGTGTGTGTGTGTGTGTGTACCTCCATAGGGTAGCGTCTGTCGTTATAAATGTGCTCGGATCCATTGGTGGTCTCGGATCCCCAGTGGAAGGCCATGTAAAAGGTGTAGTAGGATCGGGGGAGGTTTGCTCCTCCCAGGTACATTCCAGGATTAAACTCGACTGCAACTGTAGTATCACAGCAAAACAATAAGAAGTATGGGTGTAAAGAAACCCAAGAATCACCATTCGTTACATACATCTGTGTTAATGTCATGGCTCAGTTAGCCCAGTCTGTACAGTAAGAATGTAGGTACTGCAGCCTAAAATTCACTGACAATATTGCTGATGCTTAACTCATAAACAGGAATACACTGCGTTCCAAATTATTATGCAACTTACATTTTTCTCAGAGTTTCCTAAATAGTTGATGCAAATGACAGTCAGTATAATCTTCAAGTCATCAACCGTTAGAGTATAATTTGAATTTTACTGAACAAACCTCCCAATGATAACAGTATTTTTTTCAAAAACTAAAATGCACTGTACCAAATTATTATGCACAACAGAGTTTCAAGACATTTTATTAGATGTAAAGAACTAAAAATGGTAATTTGTTGAAAAGTTATTTCAATCAAAAACATCTTAACAGGCCAAGTTACATGTTAACATAGGACCCCTTCGTTGACATCACCTTCACAATTCTTGCATCCATTGAACTTGTGAGTTCTTGGAGAGTTTATGCTTAATGTCTTTGCAGAATGTCAGAATAGCCTCCCAGAGCTGCTGCTTGGATGTGAATTGCCTCCCACCCTCATAATCTTTTGCTTGATGATGCTCCAAAGGTTCTCAATAGGGTTGAGGTCAGGGGAAGATGGGGGCCACACCATGAGTTTCTCTCCTTTTATGCCCATAGCAGCTAATGACCCAGAGGTATTCTTTACAGCATGAGATGGTGCATTGTCATGCATGAAGATGATTTTGCTACGGAAGGCACGGTTCTTCTTTTTGTACCACGGAAGATAGTGGTCAGTCAGAAACTTACTTTGCTGAGGTCATTTTTACACCAAGGGGCCTACCAGCTCTCTCCCCATGATCCCGGCCCAAAACATGACTCCGCCACCTCCTTGGTGACGTCTCAGCCTTGGTGGGACATGGTGGCCATTTCACCAACCATCCATTACTCCATCCATCTAGACCAGGGGTCGGCAACCTTTTTTTTAATCTCAGAAGAGCCACATAAAGACGGTTACAAGAAAAAGTTTGGATATTTAACGTACAGCTACTTTCATTCAACAGAGGATTTTTTAATACATTTTCTACTAGTTTTAAAAGTAATGTGCAAGTAACTTGAAATGCAAAGTGGAATGACAGAAGTATAGGACTTAGGCTTCCCATGTAGGCTAAACACCAACCCCTATTTGGTATGCAAAGTAGGCTAATCATAGTTCACAACACAACATTCAATTTTCATTAACATGTCATTGGCGAAATTGAACATTAGGCCTACCAATGATTAGATTTGATGATGGCCTTGGAGTCTGGCTGTATTCAGTGAGGTGAAGTTTCATGCAAGAATTGAGGCTGTCATGATTTCATCTCACATATGAAAAATATAAAGACAAACCTGCGCTCACGTTTAAGGGCAATTCCACGCAAAACTGTCATATATCCATATGCCAACTAATAACCTACCATCGCATTGTGTTGGCGTTATGGATGTGACAGTTTTGCGCGGAATTGCCCTTAAACGTGAGAGGTTTGTCTTTATATTTTTCATATGCAAGTGGAATAGGGTTAACACAGCAATACTAACTCGTTGCAGTGTGCGATAACGGGCAGTTTTTCGAATCGCGTTTTCAGAATCAGTCTTCGGATGGAAACTTTTCCATTTCAGCCGCTTGTGTTCGCGCTTGCAAGCTGTGGTCACTGACGTTTCCTTTTTGACATTTTCCTTATCTAGCCTACAGAAAGCGCGCACATCAACAATAACATGTGTTCTCGTTGACTGAAATGGAGGGAAATCGGTGATTTTGTTTGATATTGACATGGCAACGAACCGCGAATGTAACAATATTGTGCAGGCTACGGTTACGGAGTCAAGTGAAGTGGGAAGTTATACAAATTACTCATATAGACCTACGAACTAAAATAAAATACATTTTAATTAAATAGGCCTACTCATTATCATTTGAGCCGCATCAGAGGGATCAAAGAGCCGCATGCGGCTCCGGAGCCGCGGGTTGCCGACCCCTGATCTAGACCAGTGGTCCCCAAACTTTTTCTTCAGAGGGCCAGCTTACTATGCCTGGCTCTAAGAGAGGGCCAGAGACTCGGAGTATATTAGTAACCATAAATAGCTTAGTGCTGTGAACAACAGCAGTCTACCTTAGTTGAATATTCCATTACATTTAATCATAGGCTACTGCAATTTAATACCATTGTTAGCTGTGTTTATATTGCAGTCATGCCATATCAGTGTAAAATGTAGCTCAAATGAAATAATACTAATAAAAAATAGCATTCCCAAAAGTATTAGCAGGGAGTCCCAAAAGTGTATTTTATTCAAAATGTGTGAACTCTGAACTCTGTGTCTTTGCATACACAGCTCAAGTTGTGAACAAGCAATATCCTACAAATAATTTGAAGTTCTCAAACTATGAGAGTTTTATGAAGTGCTGGCAAAAACATCTGAAATGACCACTTTCACTCACCTGATGAGAACTTTGAATTTGTATGAACATTTGAACGAGTGAATAAAATATAGAAAAAAATATCCCAGCAAGTCCCAGAAATATGACTTGAATAGAAGTTAGTTACTGTAGTTATTAACAATTAACTGATAAACTTGTAGAATACTTTGAGCACTGATGCAGTCAGCATAGGCCTCTTACATTGTTTGCAGGTAGGTCTTAAGAAATTGCGCAGCAATAAAGCAGCTGGGCCTGACGGACTGTGCCCAAGGCTACTCAAGGCCTGTGCTGCTGAACTGGGGGAGCCACTGAAGCACATCTTCAATTTAAGCCTACGCCTTGGACAAGTTCCAACACTGTGGAAGACATCATGTCTCACCCCTGTCCCTAAGAAGCCACACCCTAGTGAGCTTAATAACTACAGACCTGTCGCTCTTACATCACATGTGATGAAGACAATGGAGCGATTGGTCTTAGGCATGCTCAGACCCCAGGTACGCCATGCACTAGACCCGTTACAGTTTGCTTACCAGGAGAAAGTGGGCGTGGACGATGCCATCACTTATCTTCTACACAGGACACATTCCCACCTGGACAAGGGGAAAAGTGCTGTGAGAATCATGTTCTTTGATTTCTCAAGTGCTTTTAACACCATCCAGCCCCTCAGATTGGGAGACAAGCTCTTGCAGATGGGTGTGGACGCTCACCTGGTAACCTGGATTACAGATTACCTGACCGAGCGACCACAGTTCGTCAGACTGAAGAACTGTCTCTCTGACACTGTGATCTGCAGCAACGGAGCGGCACAGGGAACTGTGCTCTCTCCAGTCCTGTTCACATCTGACTTCTGCTACAACACCGAGTCATGCCACATGCAGAAGTTTTCTGATGATACTGCAATTGTGGGGTGTATCAGGAACGGGCAGGAGGAGGAGTACAGGAGCCTGGTGGAGGACTTTGTGCAATGGTGCAAACTCAATCATCTTCAACTTAACACTTCAAAGACCAAGGAGATGGTGGTGGATTTCCGCAGGTCTAAGCCCACTCTGCTACCAGTCCACATTGATGGGGTCGATGTGGAGGTGGTTAGCACCTACAAGTATCTGGGTCTCCACCTGGACAATAAACTGGACTGGTAAGCCAACACTGACGCACTCTACAAGAAAGGGCAGAGCAGGCTGTACTTCCTGAGGAGGCTGCGGTCCTTCAATGTGTGAAGTAAGCTCCTCAGGATGTTCTACCAGTCTGTTGTTGCCAGCGTCCTCTTCTATGCAGTAGTATGCTGGGGAGGAAGCACAAGGAAGAAGGACGTGGGGCGAATTGACAGGCTGGTAAGGAAAGCTGGCTCTGTAGTTGGAGCTGAACTGGAGTGCATCACTTCACTATCTGACAAAAGGACCCTGATCAAACTGATCAACATCTTGGACAATGAGTGTCACCCACTCCACAGCACTATTGTTAAGCAGAAGAGCCTGATCAGCTGGAGACTTCGCTCACTGCCTTGCACAACTGACAGACTGAGAAAGTCATTTGTCCCCAGGGCCATTGAACTGTTCAATACCTCACTTAAGGGAAGAGGAGAGATAGACTTCTCTGCATAGTCTGTCTGCCTCTTCACCCCCTCCATGTTTGGTACTGTCTGTCCACTAGCCACTTGTACCACTGTCTTTATGCCTCACTGTTTGCGTGTAATTATATTAGCACATCAGCACATATGCATAACCCCCCCCCCCCCCTCCATGCCACAGCCGAACTGTGGCCACACTTTACTTTATTTCTGCATTGTTGCACTGTTGACTTACTCATTTGCACTATCACCATGACCACTATCACCATTGCACTACCACCATGACACTCATTCATTCACACAGAGCACCTTAGAGCACCTTACCATACCTTACTATGCACAGAGAATCACAGGCTCAGTCCCTGCCTCCAATTGCTGCTACTGGAAGAAACTAGAATCCATGCATTTCCACTGAATTATTTTTGGAATCTGATCCCTTATCATACCTGTTCATTATTACTCGTTGCTCGACTTATCGTGACTAAATTCAAGATGGCTGCAAACGCTAAACTTCGTGAAGATACTGTCTGTATAAATCGTCTTGTAAGTAAACTACCAGTGCTTTTTCAAAGTTCTCAATGTCTCGTTTTAAATGTCAGGGCCCTCGGAAGTCTACCAATGAAGTGTGGAGATACATTGAGCCTCGTAAGTGGGTGTAAAACAGTGATTTATTTGCATGGCTAGCCCGATGCCGAAGCACCACTATTGAAAAAGCTGTTGGTAGCATCGGCTAACTAGCGCCAGATTTTGGAGTGCAGGGGACAAGCTGAGATGGGCTATGAGACATACGTTCACACTCGGTATCATGTTTCAATACACTTTAGGTCAATATCACACCGGAATTCTCCTTTAATATTAGCTGTGCTAGATAGACTTGCATACATGTTACAAGGACACTTGGCCATGTCCTGTAAGGAACATGGTGCTGCCAAAAATCGGAAACATAGCCTACATTGCAGAGCCACTTCAACTTTATTATTATATGGTGAATAGCTGCTAAATGTTACACTACAGTGCACAGCCCCATGCTTCTCTGACGTGACGAAGCTAGCACGTTATTAGCAGCGGTTAGCTAACTGTGCTAACGTTAGTTATCTACAAGTCTCCTCCAAGTGACAATAATTTTATATACAATGCTGGCAATGCTGAAAACAATTAACATCCTTATTTATCTTACTTACATTGAGTTGACTGTGTGGCTTAATCCATAGATGTGGTGGAGCACTGTTTAGTTATGGTTTGCTAAGGACTAACCCTTTGCTTTAAAATAGTGGAGATCTGGGACGAGAGAATTTAATCTAATTTAACATAATTACAGAAAACGTAATCAAGATTGAAAGGCATTTTTCTGTGTATCGGTGTTGTGTTAATCCTACATATGTCATTTGACTGTCCTTTTCAACTCACTCAACTCAATATCACTATAAAATCCCATAAAACCGGACAAATATCAAGGCTCCCAATACATTTCTATGGAGCCGTAAGGTGAAGTTGACAGGCCATGTCTGCCTGCACGGAGCTACTGGACTGCCATTGGCTCATCTGCGTTCGATGGGCGGGGTTTTGCGAACGGTCAATTGTGTGGGAACTCGAATTTGAAACATGGTCCGGACGCCATAAAAGCTTGATTATTGTATATGACTGGATTTGAATACATTCGGTACACATCTGTGTCAGGGCGCCAGACTAACTTTTTGCATTGATTGCACTGGTGCGACAAACTTTTTTTACATTGATTTTCAGATGTTTCATCACGCTGACTTTTTTTTGATCGCTCTCCATATACATTCCGTGTCTGAGCTGTTGTCAGTGCATGGACCGGGAATTGCAGTATTGATTTGATTTGGGGCCCCCACCATTTTGACGCCATAAGTAATATTGAATACTGTGTGATCATACGCATCAGTGGCGATCATAGTCTCTGCTCGACCCTACACACACACACACGGAAAATGATGGCTTGTAATATGTGTCTATTTCATATTTTGGAATTCATAAACTTTATATATTTAGTTAATAATTTATAGTTTTTATGATCTGCATTAAATACTAATAGCTTTAAATATTTAGTAATTTGAATACTTCATATTGATCTTTAAAATATTACACTTGTCTTTAATGTCATTACAGTGGTGGTGTGTAGGTGTAATTGAAAGAAGAAAGTGAAAGTAATTAGCTTTAATTATCACAGTTTTAGGCAAGCAGAAAATAGTCGCACATAGTCCAAGTATATACGGATGCAATTCATTATGTTTTTTTATGTCATTAGATAACATAAATGTTATCTAATGACATAAAAACTAACAAGTCAAAGAAGATCTTTCTGGGATCATAGAAGAGATGAGTGAGCTAACGGGATAGACCTGAAGGAACTCTCTCAAGATGAAAAGTTGGCCAATCGGTTGTGTAGCTTATTTCGGAAATGTCATTAAACCCAACAGTAGGCCTAAATGAACTAAATTCCATAGCCTAGGTAGGTTAGCAACACAAACTTGAGCTAGGTGCAAGTCATGACAAATCAACTTAACATTTGCCTAGGCTACTATTACTTGTTGCTGTGCGGCACACAGCTGTTAAAAGCTGTGAGTGTGTGAGGAGAAAAGACACATAGGCTAAGGCAGGGGTCCCCTTTATCTGAATGGTGATCTACCTTTTAAGTGACTGGGTCAGAATGATCTACTACTCACATTACGTGTCTTTTTTAACACTTTTTTGTACCAAAACGAACACACAGTGTCATATTGGCTGCTATTTTGCTTTAATGTTTCACACTTAAATCATTAGTAATTTATGATTGAGTTTAATTTCCCTACCAACACTAGAAATACAGTAACAACAGTAACATAGTCCACAATAGAAGCTACTAATCAACATGCATATGATTTTATACACAGTGGCACTTACATTACATTCCCCATACAATTCAGTACATTTACATCCACACCTTGAAATGTAACTTTACCCATTCAGGTAGCACACACACACACACACACACACACATTGAAATGTAACTTTTTTTAACACTAGGATTTTCTTTTAACATAGAGTGGCATTTGGCTTCACTTTCAGACAGTGAATTAACTTTATGTAAGTTGCATGTAGTCATTTTCTTGCACCTTATTCAGATGATGACTTGCCATGTACGGGTCCAAGTGCCCACGGGGACCCAGGTTCGAGTCCGGCCTGCGGTCATGTCCCAATCTCACCCCATCTCTCTCTCTCCCACTCCTTCCTGTCTATCTTCACTGTCCTATCCGAATAAAGGCAAAAAGCCCAAAAAATATACTAAAAAAAAAAAAAAAAAAAAAAAAAATATCCGCAAGCGGCAATGGCGGGCCCGAGCACCTGCGGGCCGCAACCCGTGACATGTCGGAATCCAACAAAGCACCGACATGGCCAGGTGGGGGCGCAATGCAAGGCAGCCCCATTGGGTGTCATCATAATCATAATATATATTAACCTTAAAATGAATGGTCTGAATATATATTCAGACCATTCATTTTCAGCAAACAACATTTCTGATACACTTTTTGGTTGGCCAGATGGTGGCACTATGTTAGGCATGGAAATTACACATGTGAATATCATCACAATAGTGATATCCAAAATTTTTGTAAACTTTCAGATCAATCACTTAAGGCATTGTCCATTTCTGGCACATTTCCTTCTTGGCCAGGTGGTGGCGCTATGCCAGACAGGCCCATTGGGTGTCTGGATATCATCATAATCATAATATCTATTAACCTGAGAAGTTTTAGACCATTCATTCAATGCACTGTGATTTATGACACATTTGTTTATGTGGTGATATATTGAAATCATATAAAAAATCCCCTCACAATTTAACATCAGCAACATCTTGGCATAATGTTTGCCAAATTTCACATGAATCTGACAAACCGTCTAGGAGCAGTATGTTAAAATTGATCATGTGACATCAGTGTAATTGGCATTCTTTCTGTTGCCAGTTGGTGGCGCTATGCCAAACATGCATTATGGGCATGTGAATATTATCATTAACATGGTCTTCAATGACCGGTGAAATTTAAAACATTTCAAGCCATGCATGGTGAATTATGACACATTTATTGTTTATGTGGAAGGGTATTAAAATTAATAATTTTGCCATTTCGTCAAATTACAACATATAAAAAAAAAACGTTAATTTTCTCGTATTTGAAAAAAATGCCCAGATTCGTTTATTGGGTGCCACGGATGTCTATCAAATGCGTCTGTGCATAGCTCATCATCGTCTTGCTTTCCCACCTGCTTTCCCACCTCTGTTCTGTGATTGGTTCCCTATCTCAGGCGAAAATTTGCTCCATGGTCTCCAGGCTGCCTTAGCAGCGTGAATCGAATTGCGCGCAAGGCAGCATGGGAACACCCAGGCTAAACTTTGACATGAATCGGATCAACCGTCTAGGAGGAGTATGTTAAAATTTATCATGTCCACAACGCACAAAATCCAATTACCTCACTTCCTGTGGGCGTGGCTAATGGCATGTTAATGCAAAAGTTGATTGTTTTTGGGCGTTACATGCACCCACCAAATTTGGTGTGTGTATCTAAAACTATATGCCAACCACAAGTCACAGTGACATAAGGGGGCGCTATGGAGTTCCTGGGCCAAGCCCAGTGCCAAGGCTTTTCCCCTGTGTATTCACGGTACCTCTTGATGTGTGTGCCAAATTTCATGCATTTTTACCAATGGGAAGCACCTCTTTTGGCATCATAATTCATCACATTTTAGTCCGCACAAAATCCCAAATACCTCACTTTCTGTTGGGCGTGGCTAATGCATTGTACATACGAAAGTTGTTCATCTTGGGGAGATACACACACCTACCAAATTTGGTGTGTCTAGCTGAAAGTATGTGCCAACCACTGCATCAGTCACATAAGGGGGCGCTACTGAGTCCCTGGGCCACACCCGGGGCCAAGCCTTCCCGTCCCGGCCTTGCGCACCGTCGGTGCTCAGGCCCTAATAATAATCATCCTTACAAAAACAATAGGGCCTTGCACCCTTCGGTGCTCGGGCCCTAATAATCCTTACAAAAACAATAGGGCCTTGCGCCCTTCGGTGCTCGGGCCCTAATAATAATCTTTCCAAAAACAATAGGGCTTCGCACCTCTCGGTGCGCAAGGCCATCCCGGCCTCGCACACCGTCAGTGCTCGGGCCCTAAATTCGCAAGTGGCAATGGCAATGGCCGCAACCCGTGACATTTCAGAATCCAACAAAGCACCGACGTGGTGCATGTGAAAAATGTACGTATTTGATGTGTGTGCTATTTGTTTTTCCATGTTATTTTCTGGCACATTTACTTGCTTGGCCAGGTGGGGGCGCAATGCAAGGCAGGCCCATTGTGTGTCATCATAATCATAATATACATTAACCTGAGAAATTTCAGATTATTCATTTTAAGCAAAGAACATTTCTGATACACTTTTTGGCCAGATGGTGGCGCTATATTAGGCATTTGAATTACACATGTGGATATCATCACAATAATGATATCCAATATTTTGCAAAGTTTCAGATCAACCAGTAAAGGCATTACCAATTTCTGGCACATTTTCCTGCTTGGCCAGGTGGTGGCGCTATGCCAGACAGGCCCATAGGGTCTCTGGATATCTAATTATAATATCTGGATTTCATAATTATAATATCTATTAACCTGATAAGTTTCAGAACATTCATTCAAAGCATAAAGTATTTCTGGCATATTTCCTGTTTGGCCAGATGGTGGCGCTATGCTAGGCATGTGAATTATATGTGTGAATATCATCACAATAATGATGACACTCGTCTGAGCAGGGATTAAAGTGAAAAAAAAGAAAAAAGTTTGACTGAACTTTTTTCAGGCCATAAGTCATACGTTGTTCATATCTATCTATAGAGATAGCACCCCTTTTGCGGTCACGACCTATTGATTTTTAATGTACAAAAAGATGCAAATAGCAAAGTAAAGGGAGTATTCACCTTATTCACACGGCGGCCATTGTTTAAACCAAAACGAGGCTACAGGGTACACTTACTATATAATTAATGCCACCTACAAGTGAATGCATAGAACATAAACTATGGTTTGTGTACCCTGTAGCCTCGTTTTAGCCGCCAATGGCCGCCATGTAAATAAGGCGAATTGAGAGTGTTTTTGATTGAGATTGAGTTTTCCTGATGAACAAAACAATATTTCAGTACCATCACTGACCATTGCTGACAAGCCATTGCTGTTCTTTTCTACTGCAGCAATATTGTAGAAGGGCTTTAACTTACACTCTTATTCAATTACTTCAGGCCAAAGGTGTTTAAAGGGGAGATTTTTTGCTTTTCTTGTTAATATGCAATTCAACACCAAGTAAAATCTATAAAATCAAGTTTGCAAGACTTCCCATTTCCTCATCAAAGTAATGAATCAGAACATTCAAGATATTGTTCATATTTCCATTTGTTGCCTCATCTGCATTTAATGAAAACATGGTAATTTTGAGTTTTACAGACAACTCAAATTTCCAATGAGTAGCAATACTGTTTGTGCTCATGCAGGAGGTCTGCACATTTGATAACGACAATCTGGAGAGGGCACTTTTGTCTTCAGCATCATATTGTATAAGGTTGACAAGAGGTTGCGATATGGTGAGGGACAGGGTGTGTTGCGCTATGAAAGAACATGCGTAGCCTACTTTCTGAGCGCAAAAACAGTCAGCCATAGATAAACATAGTTTGTAGTTCTCCCCCGTTTCCAACAGCCGCCCATCTCCATTTATTTTTTAACTTATAACACCTGTGCCTTCCTTTAGCAACAACGCATCCATGACAGCTAGTGGCCTTGCCAAATAGACGCACACAAATCATGACGCTAATATGCGAGGTTATGGTTGGCCTACTGGTCATGGTTTTGTGCTATCAATAAATAATATTTTATAACAAAGTTTAAAGTTGACTATTTTAATTGCATGGTTATTTTTTGTCAACATACACTCACAACCTACTGTCGTTAAATTTGAAGGCCTAAGCAAAATAGGCTACAAGGCTGTCTGTGTCACAAACACAACTGACCCCCTTACTCAACAGTTCGCGATGATGACAGTATTATTATTTTATGTTAACACGCTCAGTCAAAACCTTCCGCAAAATCTACCGCAAATTGTGAAAAACATTGTTGTACATGTCATAACAGACGGGATAATAAATTGCATATGCTACGGTTTATATTGCGTCGCTTTACACATATTATTAGTTGCATTGATTAAAAACTGTAACAATAATAGGTTACATCGGGTGGCATAGCAGCCTGTCTGTTCAAGTCATAGTGACACCCAAAATGAATGACCTCCCCTGACAAGAGTTTGCAAGAAATTGTCTACATTGATGCACGGAAAGAACACAGCCTACACCTCTTCTCCGAATTCGCACATAGAGCTCACAATGTATCATATCCAAAAAAGTTAAACGGATTGGCCAACCTCATCAGCTGTCTCGATTGTGTCACTATAATCCAACTTTTAGACCGTTAGTCCTCCAGACGTGTTCTTTTTTTTTAAGCAAACACCCCAGACCAATGAGACAAGCGTGTAGCTACAACATAAACAAAGCGAAACTCATGTAAACTCAAGACGTCACTGACTGAGACACTATTAGGTCTTTAAACATTTACCATCACACACATTAATTCATCGGACCTAATATTTGTAGTTGCCTTAAAAAAAGGGGGGGGGAAGGTGAGTCACCCCCTTCCTGTTTTTTTCTCATCAGATCTGCATCGATCTCAAATATGGAATTTCCGTCGGATTTCCGTCGGATTCCGTCGGATTTCCGTCAATCAAATTGACGGAAATCCGTCCTACGACGGAGAACTTTAATCCTTGTGTCTGAGAAATGACATCACATCAAAGGGTGTAAAACAACATTAAAAAATAAAAAATAAAAAGCCTGTAGCACTTACTAGTGTCTCTGATGTTCTTTATGATCCATGGTTCAGACTGCAAGACGTCATAGGCCAACAGCTCAAGTGGGCCCATGGACCGATTCCTCATCATGTGAAAGGGGTTTAGTATCACCGGGGACTGGGATTCCATGAAGTCACTTGTGCAGTATTGAAATGTGGCCTGCCAATACTTAGGTCCTAAACAAACACAACAGAAACATGGTAAATGAGCTGCATTTGCTGTTATATATATAGCACTTTTCTACTCCTCCAAGCACTCAAAGCACTTTACAGACTAATGCCTCATGTTCACCCATTAAGGGCAGGGTCTGCCTCCAGGCCACAAGTACACAGGAGTGGCAGTTTGCAGGTCACCAACCTACACATGAGGGGCAGTTTGCATGAGGTTCAGTGCCAATGACACTACAAGGACACTACAACAGGGTCAGCACAAGGACACTACAACAGGGTCAGCACAAGGATACTATACACACTAGGGATAGCACAAGGACACTCAGGGCCTGAAGTTAACTTTTTTGGCCACCAGCCACTGTGGCAGGTGGATTTTGAAATCCACCTGCCACAGTGTTTTTTTACCAGCCCAAATATTTTTGCCTAAAATAAAGGCGAACGACTTAGAAAATGCATAAGAATGGTTCTTGAACTTGTACAGAATACACATTAAAGTGCTGTCGAGTTATTAACCAACTTAATCTCATTTATGACTAGACCTACATAATGACTACCTGGTGTGGCAGGCATATAGAATAGAAAATAAAAGAAACCAGCAACTATAGATAGTAAAAGAAAACAACAAGAATAGCCTACAAATTCTGTAGTTGTTGTGTGCGTACTTGCTCAGTGTTGTGTTGTCTTATTGGCTACCCGCCAATGGCAGGTAGATTGACAGTTTCACCCACCAATCACAAATCATTTGGCGTGTGGGCAGGTGCCAATTTCATGCCCTGAGGACACTACACCAGGGTCAGATCAGAACAGGCTCAAACCAGCAACCCTTTGGTTGACAGAACAAATCCTTGACCTCCTGAGCCACTGTCGCCATTAAAAAAGTAGAAGATCATAAATAAGCAATGCCTATGATAGCCTATTATAAAACCGCAACATGTAACTGCAACAGATTGGGACAGGAGTGTATGGTGTTATTATAATGCCATTACTCGAGAGCTCAGTGAAACATCTTCACAAGAAAATAATATTAATTCACACGCGCAGACACAGCTAGCGAGTGAGTAAAATACAACTGCGAGCGAGGAAAAAAACGCTGCGAGTGTACAAAACAACCACTGGAGGCCATACGCTCTCGAAGATGAGTTCTGCTCACTCTCTCGAAGTACAGCTTTGCTCACGCGTGCAGGTTGACTTTTGACACTTTGGGGAGAGAACCAAGGGATGCTCTGGTCATTTTGGATGCACTGGCCACCTCAAGGATTTTAGGAATGGACCACCCTGCTGTGTCCTCGTGTGACTGGCACCCCAGTCATGCGTGCGATGGTAGTCACTGACCATACCTGCACTGGTGTCGACTACCCTTCACCATGCCTTAGTTATGCTGCTATAGCATACTGTAGTGCTGTCATGGACTTTTCATGTGTCACGCCATACAACCCCCCCCCCCCCCCCTCTCTCAACTCTCCTTCTCTTGCCTATTCTCACTATAGTATAACACTACATAGTACCATTGATATACTTATTGATATGAACCATTTTAATTTATAGTAATACCGTATATACCCGAATATAAGACAAGGTTTTTGTCCTAAAAATAGGCTGGAAAATGGGGGGTTGTCTTATATTCTAGTCTTATATATTAAAAAAAGGGAGAAAGCAGGGGGAAACAGTAGAGGGCACCAACACGATAGGCTAATTAGTGACAGTGTTATGAATTAAATAAACAGTAAAATGCCGCCATGGAGAGGTCAAGAGATCATCTTGAGAAAAGCGCTTCAAAAGTTGGTCAAATAAACCAACACGTTCGAAACAGTTATGACGCCAACTTTAAAATTATGGTTGTGAATGAGGCGGAATCATCTAATAATTGTAAAGCTGCCAAAAAATTTGGAGTCACAGAATGCAACGTTCAGAGGTGGTGAGCACAAAAAGAACGACTAAAAAATGCCAACAGCCAAAGGAAAGCTTTCCGTGGACCTTAAAGTAGCAAGTTTGCAGAACTTGATGATAGAGTCTATGAATATGTGATAGAAAAACGTCAGGATGCGATGCCAATCACAAGAGAAATCATTCGGCTGAGGGCTCTGGAGATAGCCAAGGAGCTAAACATAACGACAAATGAATTCAAAGCTAGCACTGGGTGGTGTACACGAATGATGCAGCGCAAAGGGCTGACACTGCGTCGTAGAACAAGCTTGGCCCTATCTTCACAGTACCACAGTTACATACATACATAGGCCTACATAATTATTGCATTTTTGTGGAAAGGTTATTCATTTTTGTCACTCATTCATAAATTAAACTCTTTTGTGACAAATTAATACAAATATTGAATGAATGGTGTTAAAATGTTTTCTGTTGAAAACCAGATTTTTTCCACAAAAAAAGTATCTCACCCACTTTACATCTCTCTTTCTTCCCCCTTAGCTCACTTGTGAGGTATACCATCATATCATCAGCCATCCGTGTGTTTGGCTCTCATCTCACTCATCTCACCTGAATTCCCATCCCTACGACTGCCCTATCATCGCCTATTACTATCACCCCTGCCCAGATTCCTGGCCCGCACAGCCTTGCGACCCATCACTTGCCCTATGACAACTCCTAATCCCCTGGACAATTCAATTTCCTACACTGACTGGACTATTTGAACTTTCTGACACTAAATAGGATTCATGCATTATCATAGCGGATATGTAACCATCCCACCTCTTGTAACAAACAGCTCAGGTGGCTTTGAACACCATGTTCTATTCTCTACATTTGACTAACTTATGCATTTATCATGTATACAGACCTTACTGTTCTGTAACTGACCCTAGGCAGATGGGTCAGGCCCTTGAGTTGTGGATCTGCTCGAGGTTTCTTCCTATATGTATCTTTAGGGAGTTTTTTCTCGCCCCCGTTACCCATGGGCCTTCTTTTCTTTTCTCTGATTGTCTAACACTCTGTAAAGTGCCATGAGATGTGTAATGTTTTGGTGCTCTATAAGTGAAATTAAATTTTTCTTTGATTCAGAGCCCAGGAAAATCTTCAGCTCACAGACAGTTCCATAGAAATGCATTGGAAGCTGTGATTTTGTCTGGTTTTATGGGATTTCATAGAAATATGAGTTGGGCTGATACCACATAGGCCAGTCGTAACTTTTATAATCGTGGGGCAACGCTTTGGGCGAATTAGCAATGTAATTCACTGACGAAACAGGCATGAGAGGGGAGATTTTCTGACGTTTCCACAACGAAACAGAGTTTGCCATTGTTGAGAAGTCACCAAATTTGTCGCTAGTCGCTAGATGCCATTTTCTCTCGCTAGGGATGGCCAAAAGTCACTTCATCTAGTGACAAAGTCGCTAAATAGGCAACACTTGTAACTTTCCCAGTCCTCCTGTGTGTTCATCTTTCGCACCACGCACCGTTACAGACTAGTCCATTTCATTGTGAAAGTAGGGGGTGTATGTGTAAGGACAGATAAGCATTAACTGGACATTTTAACAACTACGTCAACCTGTCAACGTATTTCTTAAGAATATTAATACAATTTACCATACTTTTGAAGCGTTCATGATGATAAGGGGCTTTTTTTTTTCTTCTTTTTTTTTAGGTTGGTTGGGGGCTCCCCTACTAAGACCGCTGGAAGGGGGCCCCAAGCAGCCGCCTACCTGTGACATTGGCTGCCTAAATCTCTGTCTTTGTCAGTTTACATGCAAACGTGCAACCGAAGTTTTCCAAAATCTCCACTCTGGCCGGAGTTTTTTTTAGAAAGAATCGTTTTCAGAGGCAAATTCTCTATTTGTGTGTAAACGAAGGGCACGAACTAAGGCAAACTAAGGTCACAGTTTCTCAAAATAACCATACGTGTAAACGGGGCAAAAGACAGGCTCTCTCATGCACCTTATGTTAGCGTGTAGTCACGTAATGCCACCGCTGTTTTGCATGTGTGTGATATTTATTTTACTTACTGACAATGCTTAACCTGTCATGCCCGTGTGAGTCTATAGTATCTTACATTACATTGTAATAAACGAAGAACAGCATTGTTCATCCGTGTCCGGCTGAGTTCATCTGTGTTGTGAGGATTACTAGCCTGATCTTTACAACAGCAACCAATTCCTAAGCAGATTTTCCAAAATCATAAAGTCAATATCTGGCCCCAGCTGTGGCGCAGCTGGCTGGGGCACCTGCACCTTACGCCGGCGACCTACGCAGTGGTCCTTTCCGGATCCCACCCTGCTCTCTCTCCCATTCACTTCCTGTCACTCTCCACTGTCACTATCATTAAAGGCATAAAAAAGACCAAAAAAAATATACTTAAAAAAAAAAAAAAGATAAAGTCAATATCAATATCCATGGGGGGGGGGTCAGGTCAATTTACTCTTAATTTCTCAGTTTAAACGCAGTGATAACTTCTCAAGCCGTTTTTCTGCTATGTGTCACTGTCGCCCATGGTAACCGATAGCGTGAATGACAACCATAGACTGTAAGATGACAACATGGCGTACGAGCTCTGAAACCATAGACATAATATACATAGACGACGCATCGACCGCTACTCCCTACTAGCGCTGACGAGATTTGGAGCCGCCATCTTGGACCGGTCATCCACTCCACTCAGTGTACTGTAATCTGTTTGGCCGGTGCGATGAGCTGTCAGCGCACTTAATTAATCATATCTCACTGAATACCGAACAGATTCTCGTGCAGGTTTTTTGCTGCAAAGGTCATACATGTAGCTATGATACAGGACACATGATTTAGCATATTTTAATATTCATAGTGGGTTTAACAGTAATAGAATATTCTGATATATGATATAAAGTGACCTGACGTCCGATATCAAAACTGGGAACATAATCCATGTTTGACAGCATAGACAAAACTAGCTTGATACAAGTTTAAATGAGTTAAATATAGTTCACAGTTGACAGAAAAGTTACAGCGTTATTCACAGAAAGGTTCCATAAACATGTAAGTGAGATCAGTGCCATTCAGACATCTGAGGGGTATTCCAAGTAGGCCTATGTGGTTTAGTGACAAACTTGGGTATATTGACAGAATAAGTTGTAAACCTCCCAGTAGAAAAGCTGTATGATACAGGAAACATGGTTGTGTGTATTTTAATATTCATAGTGGGCTTAATAGTAATAGAATATTCTGATATGATATATTATAAAGTGATGACATCCAATATAAACACTGGGAACATAACTAATCCATGTTTGACAGCATAGACAGAAACTGGTTTGATACAAGTTTTAATGAGTTAAATTAACAGAAAAAATCCATTAACATTTTCAGTTCAGTGCCATCAAAAATAAAATTTGATGAACAGACATTGGTGTGGCATAAGTAAAGGAAATGGAGTAACTGGGTTCAATATCAACAGCATTTGTTAGACAAGTTCCATAAATATTGTAAAGTGCAAGTTTGTAGGTTTGTTTCTGATCCTTAAAAAAAGGACATTGGTTTGGTATAGTAAGTGTAACAGTTCATCAATTCAAGATAAAAAGGTGACTTGTCACTTGTACAGTGTCAATGGGTTCATCAACAGCATCTGTTATTTACAGTTCACAGAAAGGTTTCAGCCCCAATGAAGAGATTAAATAAAAAGGAATTAAGAAACATTTTAGAAACTGCTAAGATCAGCCCCGTTCATTGCAACCAGTAAAGAATCGGGGAGTGTCTTCACAGGCTCAGTGAGACAGAGGTTACTGTCATGCAGTTGGTTCTATGATTTCGACAACTGGTGCATGTAATTTTGTATGTTCCCACCTTGCTAAAATTGCTTGGGTACACTTTGGCTAAGAAAAAAAGTTCTTCAGACAGCAGGTGGGCAAATAAGATAGCAGTACATAGTGAAACTGGGTAAACTCCATAAAAAAGGACCGAGTCAACCAGATGATGGGAAAATGGGACACAGAGTGGTGAATACAGGTGATGAAGGTGAAGCTCATAAATCAAAAATATTCAGTCACAGTGTAGCAGATGCCCTGCAATACTGCAATGAAGAGCTGCACCTTCCTCAGTTCCAGGGATGTGAGCAAGGCAGTTGTTCTGGGGAGATATAAAATAAATAAATGAATAGGAATTTGAGAGGCATCTTATTCTTGTTAGGGTAAATGACATGTGAATAATACAGTGTTGGGCAAGCTACTGCGAAATTGTAGTGAGCTAAACTATCAGTTACTCTGCCATGAATAAAACACTACACAATACTACCACCCAGTCAAATGTATTAGTAACAAACACAGCAGTAGGCTAGTTCTCTACACAGGAAGCTACTTTAAATTGTGCCAATTACACGACAAGAAAATTGTAGCTTGTGTGGCTAAGCTACTTGATAAATAAAGAAGTTAAGCTATTGAAAAGTTACTTTATTCAGGAAATAGTGAAGCTAGGCTACCAACACGCTTAGGCTACAAGTAGCAGCTAGCGATTGCCCAATAATAGGCTGTCTGTGCCACTTCAAAATTCGGCCAAATCTAGTATGATTTATTTCTACAATAGCCTTTTTGTGTCAGTTGTAATCTAAGTCAGTGTTATGGAATATGACTTATCAAGTCTCAGTTCATATCCGGGTGAACACCGAGTAAACATAGCCTAACTAGCTGGCTACGATTCTCATACAGTAATATCAAAGATCCTTGCTCCTTCTCAACTCTCTGGTAATATTCTATTCACAAAATACAACCAGTACCATACAATACAATAGTACGGTAATGTTAAATCTTACTTGTGAAAAGTAAATCCCCCGAGCCCTGTTTGCGATGGTCCGCCGATTTGAGCAGGAACATGCTAGCCTAGAAATCTAGACGCGCCCCTAGCGGCAGCAAATTACAATTGCTGCCAGGGCTAGTCTAGCAACTCTCCGTTGGCTTGTGAGCTCCAGAAATCGAAACTTAATCAGGACATTGAAATCGTGTATAGAGTCGTTTGGTGGGCTTAACATAATGATTGATGGCAGAGTTGCAACGGTTTGGCTTGAATTCCCTGCTACTTGAAAACAAATATCCTATTGCGTCCTATTGCGTGCAGAGGGAATTTGAAAGACAACTGATTATCCCGCCCCTCGGACTGAGCACTGCGAACGGTGAGTACCCAGACCCTACATTTTAATGTGGGTCTGGCTCGCCAGGCTAGGAACATGCTGCACAGGGCTGGCATCTTGTGTCTTCTGCTGCAACGCAACGAGGAGTATGACCGGTCCAAGATGGCGGCCGCATTTCTCGTTTCCAGCAGCCAATGCAGCGTCTATGTATATTATGTCTATGTCTGAAACCTCCCAAATCATCACGTGACAACAAGCTACCATGACCTATCTCCGGATGCCAGCTAGCTTAGCTGTGCTTGTGGAACGTTGGTAAACCTCACTCCCCCGACGCCTCAAGAGTGCTGCTGGCATGCGAGCCAGTAGCCAGGGCTATTGGCTCAATTGTTAGCGCGCTCGCCTCCCGATCCGAGGTGCTGCTGTTCGCGGGTTCGAGGAGGGAAAGTGAAAACCAGCGTCCCAAGTGGTTGTGTTCCTATCGAAGAGCAGCTCCAATGTTAAGTCCCATGGACCTATTCTTAAAAAAAATATTATAAAGCCAAATCAGCAAAGTTATCACCAACCACCAGCTGTTTTTTCCTCGCTCGCAGCTGTTTTTTCCTTGCTCGCTGCTGTGTCTGCGTGTGTGAATTAATATTATTTGCTCGTGAAGATGTTTCACTGAGCTCTCAAGTAATGCAGCTATAATAACACTATAAGATTGCAAGAGTTGACACAAGCCCAACACAAGTCCCTAGCCTCCTTAGGCTAGTATTACCAGTATACAGTATACTTACCATATTCACATTAAATATCTCACAAATACTGATACAATTTATAACATTTTATTATGCCTGTGCAACCACATTTCACTCTAAGAGGCAAATAATAAAGAAATAGGCTCCTTACCACACCATCGGTACGGGTTGTAACAGTAGTCAGGGGACGACACTACAGAAATGAGAAGAAATTAGAAAAATGTTTTCAAAGATGTTTTCAAATGTAAACATTTGCAAAGAGTCTTGCCATTTATGATAGGAATAAGTTCCTTTTGTATGACTATCATTTAAGCTTAATATTAAAATGAACTCACCTGCGATATGAGAATTAGTTAGCGCTGATGCTTTGGTTAATATCAGTGAAAACAGTATGGCTCTACTAAAAGTCATATCCATCCTTTTTGTATCAGGCTGCATCACCTGAAGTTAGAAAAAAGTCTAGTTAAAAGAATTCATAGAGATCATAGTAGGCAATTGAAACTTGAGTGTCAGAATACCACAAAAGAAAAATGGGCCTAAGGTAGAAAGTGTAATAAGACTAACGGGAAATAAAACGTGGCGATTTTCTAGGCTGATTTGACAAGGAACTATACTCTCATTCCAGTGTAATAATCAAAGAATGTTACAAACGTACCGGGCGCAGTAGCACAATGATATCACGCAGCACCTGAAAATTCCCCGTAGGCTGTAACTTCCAGCAACAAGTTTGAGCTGCAGCAGATTATTACGCCAGAATGAGAGTATAGGTCCATGTCAAATCAGCCTAGAAAATCGCACATTTAATTTTCCATCAGTCTTATTGCACTTTCTAACTTGAGAAGAGACAAGTTTTAAATAGAAAAATTACCGGAAATCTTAGTCACTTTTAAGCGTGATACTAGCAGGCGAGATGCTAATGGTCTAATTCGATTCAACCTAGGCTGGAGCTAAAAGTGGTATCGCCATACTCAGAGAACGGCTAGATGAACTGGAGAAAGGTAAAAGATAAATTGTTTTACTCGAGGGGAGGTGGAAAATGAGCGTATGAGCGAATATTCCTTTAATACTTCAAGATGAAGTCCTAAAATGAAACATGCTGAATGTTGTCCCACGTACAGTATTCGCAAAACATGTCGTAATTTTGTGATTTAAAGTCGTAATTATGAGATTTAAAGTCGTAATTTTGAGATTTAAAGTCATAATTATGAGATTTAAAGTCGTAATTATGAGATTTAAAGTTGAGATTATTAACCCAGGAAGTAAGCCCACAAGATCATGAGCTGTTGCTGTTCTGCTCAGTTTAGCTAGTTGACGGGCTCTGGTTGTAGCCTGGGTGTTCCCATGCTGCCTTGCGCGTGATTTGATTCACGCTGCTAAGGCAGCCTGGAGACCATGGAGCAAATTTTCGCCTGAGATAGGGGACCAATCACAGAACAAGGGGGAAAGCAAGACAATGATGAGCTATGCACAGACGCATTTGATAGACATCCGTGGCACCCAATAAACGGATCTGGGCATTTTTTTCAAATACGAGAAAATTAACGTTTGGTTCCCAGACCACGTCTCATTGAGAAGTGGTGGCGCTAGCCAGGCTACTCTGGTTGTAGCAGTTTGCACACAGCCTAATAGTTTATTTCAGCAATGTCTTTAGAGGTATAATCAACAGGCACTCCTTCATAATGACTTTAAATCTCAAAATTGTGACTTTATTTCTCATAATTAAGAGATATAAAGTCGCAATTTCTAGATTATTAACCCAGGAAGTACGCTAAAGGTCATGTTGTGTCAGACTCTGAAAAGGAACGCTAGACATGTATAAGAGTCAGAGCAAGCAATGCCATGCTAGGCCTACGTGCTGTAGCCTAAACTAGATAAATGAACTTGCTCACATTCTAAATTATTGTCTTTCTAGCGATCCTTTTCTGCACCATGGGCGGCAACTTTCCTCATTTTCCCATAATGAACTGGCTCCATGGGGCTGGATAGCTTTTGCAGTTCTAATGTCGATACTTCTACTCAGTTGCATGTTGCTTTGAAGTCACTCATAGCACAACACATTATTATTATTATATGCATGTGATCAAAATGGGTTGGACTCAAATGGATGCTTCAAAGAATGATTATTCTGAATGCAATGGATACAACATATTTGATAATCAGATAGACCAAACAGCCAGATCGTTCAAATAGGCTGATGTCTGATAGGCTCTAGCTACATTTCTAACGAGCAGGTGACCAGCATGGAAAAGCTGGATGAAGATGCCTCTGTCGAGTGTCAACCGTAGCCTACAGAAACAAAGCCTAAAAGAAACCACCTGTGGTGGTGATGTCCATAAAGCGAAGGAGTGCCTGTTGATTATACCTCTAAAGACATTGCTGAAATAAACTATTAAGCTACAGTAGCCTAACAGTTTATGTCTAAACTACAACTACCTAAACTGAGCAGAACAGCAACAGCTCATGACCTTTTGGGTTTACTTCCTGGGTTAATAATCACAAAATTTCGACTTTATATCTCTTAATTATGACTTTAAATCTCATTATTACGACATTAAATCTCATAATTACGACTTTAAATCTCAAAATTACGACTTTATATCTCAGAATTATGACTTTAAATCTCAAAATTACGACTTTAAATCTCATAATTATGACTTTAAATCTCAATTTTGACTTAAAATCTCATAATTACGACTTTAAATCTCATAATTATGACTTTAAATCTCATCATTTTGACTTAGTATCTGGCAGGTTTTTTTTTTTTCAAGTGGCGGAAACGGGCTTCGATAGTTATTTGAAAAGCCAGTGCTGGATAAACAAATAGCGTGCGTGCGACAGAGGAAAGTTCTTTGGTGTTGCTTTAAGATAACTCATGTAAATGTGGTATTGTGTTTTTAGCCTTTTTTTTTAAAAATTACTGAAATAGATGACGATCGAAAACTCATGAAAACGCATCTGGACATTTTATCTAGACATTTTATCATAACTCGACTTTTGATGGTTGCCGCTTTGGATCGAATGCACGTCAGGTCAAAAACAGGCCATTTATTTTTGTGGGTTTATCACTAGGTGGCAGTCTTGCCAGGTCTTGCTAGGTCACTTCCTGGAAACTTTACAGGCAACACTTCTCAGGTGCTGAAGGGGAAAATGAAAAAGTTGAATGCTATATCTCCGTTTCTAGAAAACAAACAGGGATTTTGATGAAAACTAGGGACTGTTTAGCTTGGGATTTTTCAGGAACAGAGGCGTAGAAATAAACGGTTTGTTTGTACCCAATGAGAGCTTAAAGTCAACAATGATCTAGATTGCTGGCACTCTGACAAAGCTTCCGAAAACAGCACAGAATTCAAAGTGTTAAGGCCCATTCACACCAAGAGCGATAACGATAACTATAAACAAATATCATTCTCGTTAATATGAATGACGACGTTCATACATAAATTATAACAATAACATCATGAGGAACGATATCGTTGGGGATCACTTTCAGAGCGATTTTGAGAACGATAAAAAGCTAATAGCCAATCAGAACCAATCGCATTTTAGCCGTTCTTTTAGTCGTTCTTGGTGTGAATGACCCTTTAAAGCTAATTTATTGTATGATTGATGTTATGGATGTTGAGTATTGAGCACCTAGTGACACCTAGTGGTTTTGTTATGCTGAAGCCCATAATGCTGTGCACTGTGGTTGGGATTCATGGATTAAAAGCTTAAACCAGAGCCCGTTTACGGAGAGCCGGGTCATTCCCTATTAACTCCATTGTCAACCGCACTAAAAAGAAAATCGCAGGTCTCCCAGAATAAGTTAGTGAGGGTTGTGATGAGGCTGGGCCCTCGAGAACACATTGGAAGGAGGCACTTCCAGGAGCTCAACTGGTTACCAGTTCAGACCAGAGTGACTCAGCTGAGGCTCAATATGGTACACAAGGTCATTAACAACAGGGCCCCAGTGTACCTAAATAGACATTTTTCCAGATCTGGGGAATCTCATAATCATAGGACTAGGGCTAGCGTAGCCAACCTGCACCCTCCGAGGTGTAGAACCAGAATGGGGCAATGCTCATACAGGAGCACTGGAGTGGAGTGGTACAGAACTACCCAAGCCTTTTATTGGCCTGACTTTGCACTAGTATTTTATTGACTGTCTATGCACAATTTCAACCAAATTTTGCTGCTCTTATTTTTTTTCATTATTATATGTGCCCTCTTATTTACTTATTTACTTACTTTTTTGTTTACTTGAATGTTATGTTTGTCTGTGGACTTAAATTGGTAAAATATGTCTTGTCTTCACCGTGGGATAGTGAGAAACGTAATTTCGATCTCTTTGTATGTCTGGAACATGTGAAGAAATTGACAATAAAGCTGACTTTGACTTTGACTTTGAATGATCTGCCTTTATTTATCAAACAGAACACAAGCCCATACAGTTTTAAAAGGAATGTCAGGAAATGGCTTTTAGCTAAAATCCAAGAATAGGTAGGCGTGGTAGTGCTGGGTATGACCCAAAATGTATATGACGTATTTTTCAAAATTCTTACGGTTTCACGGTATATGACGGTATTTTTCCCCCCATGCATAATCAGATGTTCACAGCATTTTCTACAGGTTGAGAGAGTAATTGCTGCAATACATTGACTAAGAATGGTCTATTTTACTGTCATGATGTAGAATAACTCCACAATAGTAGTAATGCAGTTTTGCATGGCCCCAGAAAATGATGCTGTTTACAAAGAGCCAGTCATGATTCTAATGAAGAATCTAATCAGAATGCAAAGACAATTGCAGTCAAAATACAGAACTTTTACTGTGCATATTTCACAAACATCTTGTATAAAACCAATACAAAAAGTAGTGCAACTTGCAATAATTACTTTTTTGAAAATTATACAATTTAAAATAAAACTTCTCTATATGCTTACTCTGTCAAATAAGCCTATCAGAAACATGCCTTATTGTTATTGTGTGGTTTACATGACGTTAGTGGTAGGCTAACATTAACTTCATGTGGATGTCTTGTTAGCCTGCTATGAGCTTCGGTTCGCTAGGCAAAACATTAACAAAAAAGTTTGTTTTGGTGCACTGATGACAGTCAGGATCATTTCTAACTAGCCAGCTAGTATTGCTCAGTGCATGTCTATAACATGCTTTACTTCCTACCTGGATAATTTCAGTGAATATTCTTAAGGTAAGATGAATGATAAGAAAATTAAACTTCACTGTGTTCGGTGGGTTGCTAACTAACGACATCCCCTACTAGCCAGGTAGTTACAGTTGTTGAACAATCTCAATAGAATTTTCGTGACGGTAAATCCCTTTCAATGCAGTATCCGTTTCAATGCAGTAACGTTTTTCCTTAACTAAAGAAACAATTTAAGGTATTCTGTGCAACACCCTTAAATAAACCCCTTACCTAAGGAGAAATTAAGCCTTAAGGGTCATACTTCAGGGGAAAAACTTATGGTGTTTTGTGTTTACCCTCACCAAAGATTGTTAAGGCCTAACAATCTTTGCCCTCACTATAGACCTCTCCAGAATAAGTCCCGCCTCCATCCAACTTCCGGGCGTCGAATGTCTATGGGAAATAACATGGCGTTTCGAAATATCATACCTGTCAAACATCTGTAGGTGGCAAAGTAGAAAAAAAAAGTGGGCCGATTGGCCTACATACTAATGCCATCTAATTTCCACTGGATTTTTTGATTGTCGGTGCCGTTAAAGTAGAAATATATCAGTAAGAAGCACTAAGCTAACGCACGCTTCGGACGCCGCGACTCCCTGAGTCAAGGTTGCATAGTGGCAATGTTTCATAGTTTGTCTTCACTGAAATGGAGTTCGTGGCAACAGAGCCTGTCTACGGAGGTGGCACTAACCCTGCATGAAAAACGTCATGTTTGATAGGTTGTTAATACATTCTGAAAATGTTACTGTTCTGATCAAGGTCATGCAAAATAAAGCTATCGACTCAATACAACTCTCCCTCTGATTCCTAGTCTGCTAATCATTATTAGTTAGGGAAAGTTAGGCTTTTTTTTTCCCGCCAATCTGCAAAATCTGAATCTATCCCAGCCATTAGTTTTGAGTAAAAATGACTCCCAAGTCCATAAAAAAAATTGTGTTATATATAATAAACAAGAAGAACATAATCATGTTCTTCTTGTTTCTACCCACACTCAAGGACATCTAGTGATGGATTTTGTAGCAGTAGCCAATCTCTGATCTGGAGATATGCCCGCAGAGAGTGCTATGCTGCACCTCCTGTAGTCGGAGGTAGTTTCTAAGGCTTGACACTAGTTATGTTGTCCTCATGAGTTTTACATGTTACTCACTGTCCTCCCTCATTGTTGGACACTCTTTTCTCTATCTATCTATCTATCTATCTCTCTCACACACACATTTATGCACATTGACTCTCTCACAAACACATTCACAACCACTCACACACACATCTATGCACATTGACTCTCTCACAAACACATTCACAACCACCCACACCCACACAAACACATATGCACACACTTACAAATAAAGTTCACACCTTTACTGATATTGTCTCTCTCTGTCTCTGTCTCTCTCTCACACACACACGCACAAATACACACACGCAAAATGTCCTTTCTCACACACACCATGTTGAGACAAAACTATCTGTGATTATAGTAGGGCAATTCCATGCAAAGGTCATCCTTACCATGGAAAAAAAAGTTGTGCATACGCAAATAGAACTGTTGTTAAAATCTTAATTTAGGTCTATATTTTATTGTTTGTAACTGATCTGATTGAATTTGATGGAGAATGACTCAGCTTGCCTTTAAGAGCACAACTCCTTACATTTGTAAGGCTTTTGTTTTTAAGTCAGCAAGTTCCATGGCCATGTCACATCCATAACGTTTTATAGGTTAAAGTTTATGCTACACATACAGTGTTGATGCGTCCATAGTGTCTGTGCAAAGCTGATTTATATCAATGTAAAGTGTGATGACCAAATTGTGCCCCTTTCTTACTTTTAAAACCTTTAATGGTGCGTTATGGATGTGACGTTATGGATGTTACATAATGTGAATTTACAAAACTGGAGACTTTATTATACCTCAAAGCTGATAAAATGTCTGTTCTGGTGGCATGTCAGTTTCAACGCATTTCACCTTAGTGTTCACAATTGACATTTCAAAGATTATTAGGTTGATCCAAACCACAGGGAGGCCTTGCCTAACCATTAGCAAAACAAACATAATATTAAAAATACCTCCAGTGATTAGCCTAGCCATAGCCTATTTTCACGTGGCCTAATAACGAAAATCTGAGCGATTATCTTCCTGTAACTGTCATACTGTTGTTGTACAGTAACTGGATTATCGTGTTAGCTGGTGAAGATGGCTGACTTTGCAGCTGGAGTTAACATAGCAACCTCCTTCTGTTGCAGATCTGTTCAGCCTGCCGTTCACGTCTGCTTAACACAGTTTAATTTTAAATGTGACGCGATATGCCAGCATTTGAAGTGTCCGGTCCTCTGTAGCTAATACCCACAGAGTAACATGAGTAACGGCAGCAATAAACTAGATGTACCGCATAGCAATACAAAATATGACCGCCTCTCAGTCCTGCATATTCTCTTCGCAAAAATAAATCACGCTTGTCAATTTGTCTCCATCTCCTACTCCTGCAACACATGTGCATGTAAATGAGTGTGTGCATATGTGAGTTTGCTTTTGTTTATGAGTGTGTGTGTGTCTGTGTGTTTGCATGTGCGTATGCGTGCCTGTGTTTGTGTGTTTATGTGTGTGTGTGTGTGTGTGTGTGTGTGTTTGCATGCGCACATGCGTATGGGTCAATGACGTGACGTGCAGATTTTCGTGTCCGAGTGCACTACTTTGGTTTAAAATATTTTTTAATGATTTATAATAAGCATTATTTTATTCTATAAAACCTGTTTAATTTGAACATATTTCCAGTTTGTCATAAAAATGATACATATTTTATGTTTTGCCATCTCAAACCCTCAAAATGTCAGGTGGCGCAACCATCCGAGCAAGTTAACACTATGTAAAATGCATTATATATGTAATTTTAAATATCAATTAATATAATATTAATATGGTGGCATAATTTTATATTGAAAACCTTTCAAATAATCAAAGTTTAATAGTTACATTGTTCTTAAATTGTTTGGAATATTGAAAGCAACTTTGTCCGGAAATGTGCATATCTGAAATGTCAGGGCGGCGCAACCGCATTCATACAACTTTTATTTTGAATTGAAGAGAGAGATGAGTTAACAGGATATTGCATCATCAAAAGGACCCCAAGTGACCTTTACTGATGAGTGAAAGGTTTGTAAATCTCTCTCAAATATTGATAAAAATAGCTGTTTTTTCTTCATAGTTAGACTTGTACAGTTTCACATGTCAGGTGGTACAACCAATGTAAAGCTGTGAAAAAGTTATTTTAATCTAAAACTCTTTATTGTTTTGTAAAAATGAATGAATGAACTAGCTAGCAAAGTCAAAAGGTTATATAGGTGTCTGCCTGAATAATTGGGAATTAGTAGCAAATGTCAGGCAGCGCAACCAGTAAGTCAGGTGGCACAACCAGAAGAAATGTCCTTTCTTGATGAAATAAACATGTTAACCTGATATATACTATTGAATATTTAAAAAAATATTAATTAAATGTACATTAATAGTAACTATATACATTAAATATATTTATATTATTACATTTTTTAAATATCCTTTTCAATGATTTTAGATGCCACTATCAAGCAAAGAAAAAGCAGCACGCTACAGGCAGCGCATTAAAAATGATCCAGCTGCAAGAGAAAGATATCTTGCAAGAAGGAAAGAAAGGTAATACATGTAGATAAGCCAGTTTTTGTGTAGTTGTTATTTTGTACAGCAGTCAGTCAGACTTAACATTAGAACATTTCAGTTAACCTTAGTATTTGTTTTTATAGTTATCAAAAGAGGAAGAGAGAGGGAAAATGTGTGAAGCCTCCAATCAGCCAGCTGTCTAGAGCAGAACAGGATAAAGTGAGAAAACAGTGGAAGGAAGATCAGAGAAAGAACAGGGAAAGGAAAAGGGCTATGGAGGAAATCTTGAATTTTACACCAGAGTCACTGGATACAACTCCCATAGCAGTAACACCCGAGTCAGTGGATCCCCCACCAATAGCACAACTTCAGCCTGACCCCCCTAACATTCATGCAGAGAACAGTTTAGATGATCAGCAACCAAGAGCATCTTCCACACCAATGAGAGCAAGCAGCTCTCCGTGATATGAACAAGATGAAAAGGGAAATGGAGGCTGCCAGACAAGAAACAGAAAAATTTAGAAAACGCCTAGAAAGATTAAGACAGAACAGAGCTAGGAGTCAGGAAAATGTTAAATCTACAAAAAGGGGTGCAAAAAAACTGGCTCTACAAAGGAAAGAAACAGTTGTGGAGTTCCTCTGTCGTGATGAGAACAGTCGTTTGCTGCCAGGGAAAAAAGATACAGTGACAAAGAACAAAAACAAACAGCAACGCCGTGTTCTTGTTAAACCCCTAGCGGAACTCCATATCTCATATAATTCTGAAATGGAGAAGTCCCGCATGCTCTCTTACAGACAATTCGTCAGATGTTGTCCTTTCTATGTGACTCAGCCAAAAGCATCTGACAGGAATACATGTGCCTGCATGGACCATGAAAATGTGAAACTGTTGTCTGAAAAACTGCAGCAGAAAGGTCTTCTGAAAACATCTAGTGTTTCTGAGCTGTTGTCTGCAATTGTATGTGATCCAGAAAACAAGGCCTGTATAGAATCTGTGCAAAATGCTGCTATACTGAGGTTGAAGTTTCACAACCCCAGACAGAGGAGATGATGGTGTGGTCTCAGTGGGTGAGAAAACCGGTCACAGAGGAGCAAAGGACATTCATGAACTTTGTGAAAGAGACACAACATGGTACATCATCTGAAATGTTGGAGCTTTTCAACCGAAAGCTTGATGGTCTTGCAAAGCACCATTTTAATTGGCTCCACCAGGCCAAAGAGTGCAGGGCATTAAAAGACAGCCTTAGAGATGATGAGATAGTTGTGCATGTTGATTTTGCAGAAAATTTCGGGTGCAAACTCAACAGGGAAGTGCAGGCTTTCCACTTTGGAGGAAACAGAAGGCAGGCCACTGTACACTCCTGTGTTGCCTACTCCTCAGGTGGAGTGCAATCCTTTGCCACTATCTCTGGGTCCCTCCGGCACGATGAGAGAGCTGTGTGGGCCCACCTTGAGCCTGTGATTAAAGATATTATGGACAATCGCAACCCACGTCCTACTACTCTCCATGTGATGAGCGATGGACCGGTCACCCAGTACCGTAATAAAAAGAACTTTTACCTGCTGAGCACCATCCCCTTCCTATCAGGATTCAAGCAGGTCACTTGGAACTTTTCTGAGAAGTCTCACGGGAAAGGTGCACCAGACGGGGTTGGGGGTGCTGTTAAAAGGATGGCTGACTCTTCTGTCAACATGGGAGTAGACATTCAAACCCCAGAGGAGTTCTACCAATTTTTGAAGGAGAGACAGGAATCAAGTGCAATTAAGTTTTTCTGGGTGTGTGAGGAGGACATCAGGAAGTATGATGAGTCTGTCCCTGAAGTTGTGCCCCTGGTAAAGGGAACTATGGGCATACACCAGACCCTGTCAACTGAACCAGGGACAATTCTACATCGAGAGCTGTCCTGTTTCTGTAGCAGGCCTGACATCTGCCAATGCTACAAACCCACCATGATAAGCTTTCCAGCGAGCAGTGCCGAGGCAAGTGTAAATGTTCAACAGGGTCTTACTGGAAAATTTGTCTTGGTAAGGTATGAGGAACAGCCATTTGTGGGGCAGGTTCTTCAGGTGTTTGATGAAGAGCTAGAGGTCAGCTGCATGCAGCAGTTTGGCTCCAAGAACGCTTTCACTTGGCCCCATCCTGCAGATGTTACCTTATATTACCACACTGATGTTATAAAAGTAATATCCGAACCAGAGCCACTTAATTCAAGGCACACGCGTCATACCAATGCCGACTGGGACTGCTTTAGTAGGCCCGCCTAACATGAATCAATTCCATTCATTGGAGCCTGTTCACTTTATAATGAATATGATGTGTCATTTTGTTATGTAATGTTGCTCAAACAGTGTTCTTTCTGATCAGTTTAGTACAGTTTACTTAAATGGAATAACCAGTTTTTATCTGTACCAATTAGTGCTTCATTCAAGCCTATTCAGTTTCTAATGAATATGAAGTGATATTTTGCCATGTAATGTTGTTTCTGATCTGTTTAGTTTCTTTAAATAGAATGATAACAAGTTGTTATCTTTACCAATTAATACTTGAATAGACCCAAGACACCTGAGATTGTTTTATTCTGTGAAATAAAAATGAAATTATTCAACATATGTGTTGTTATTATGAATCTTGTCAGACGGCGCAACCGCATCGTCAGGTGGTGCAACCAGGTAAAATACTAATTTAAACCAAGAAATGGGAGATTGAAGTATGTTTGGAAATTGTGATGTAAATAATCATTCTATGCAACAATATACTTTTTTAAAAAAATTTTAGAGTATTTATTCACATTTTAAATCTAAAGTTTGATGTTGGAAATCCAAAATACCTGCCCCCCTACAATAAAGAATCCATAAGTTACTTTTAATACCCAGCTCAACTACAAAATAATAATGTGTTGGGCACTGTAGACACTTTCAGGTATACTTACTAAAATATTTACTTAGGAAAAAAAAAAAGGAAGTGAGTTTTTTTTCGGTTGTACCACCTGACATTTTTTTGCTGGTGAAATTGCAAATACAGTCTAAAACTCTATTTAAACCTTGTAAATGTTGTGCAACCATTAAGACTTGTTTAAACACACTCTTCCAACTTCAAACTAGATGTACCGCATAGCGGTACAAAATATGACCGCCGCTCAGTCCTGTACATCCGTTCCGCGAAAATAAATCACACTTCAATTTGTCTCCATATTTTACTCCATCCCCCACTCTTGAAACTTTTGTGTATGCTTGTTTGGCATGCCTGAGTGTGTGTGTGCGGCTGCACAGAAAGTAGCCTACTGGTGCTGAAAAGGTGAATAGATTGTAGAATAGCCAAAGAAGATGTAGCATTGTTATAAAACCTTTAAAATCACAAGTAGGGCAGTTCATCACAGTTCATCCATTGCAACTGGATTGATGAAAGGTCACTTACACCTGTAGGCTACATTGTATTTGGGAAAAGCAAAAGGTATCAGCATAATGTTATTTATTTATTTATTTTTTATGTATTTTTAAACAAAAACATATCTGTCAGTTCCATGCCGTTTTCAACAGCTATCAAAAACAAAGGTCATTTTTGGATGGATGGATTTTTTGTGAATGTTTCTTCTTCTACATAAGATTTTAGTCATCTTTAGTTCATGTAATACTTTATTGTCAATGCACAAATTAAGTAACAGTAGTCTGAAACGTTATTGTTAATGCACAAATTAAGTAACAGTAGCCTAGTCTGAAACGAAATGCTGTTTTACATCTAACCAGTGGTGTAAATAACTGACATGTCCAAATGGGCCTTGATGAAATGCGTCGCTAGAGACTGTTCATACACATTTTAACGGGCCAAAGTTGAAGAGCTTTTGTCCGTTATTGTTAGTGCAAATATAGCCTGATTCATGTTCCCTTGCATTGTTTAACTGAGGTCCATGGCTAGTCTGGCTTTCATCAGAACAAGCTCAATCTTTTAAGAAATCAAAAAATAAATAGCGGGCAGATCTGGCTGGGTTCACCCAGCCTAGTCCATAGGCACCCGATATTGTTTAATTTTCCGATTGAGATATACACGCTCTGGCTATTCTAAATGCAAAAATGCATCAGGGAGTTATGACAAAACGGTAACTAACAAACTAGATCCTAATAGAAAGCTTTTAGCTTCCCTAAGCTACAGGTAGGATTATAAGGTAGGCCTATTTACAACATAAATGGTCAATAGGCTATGCTGGCGACACAAATAAAATCTCCTTTGGAAACCAATGGCTTACGCCTTACAATATCAAGCGGACTTAAACTGTCATATCGTGGCGAAAAGTTGTAATAACATTCACGCAGCTCCATGAGTCAAGGAAAGCGCGAATGAAGTAGCCACTTCTAAATGGGACCCACTACACAGTAGCTTAAGGTGTTTTGCTAAAGCAGCCATAATGAAATGAAGGTGTCATTGTTTGGATACTTCACACACACGTGCTTTTTAATTTCACAGACTACAACTACCAAGCTGTAATCAAAGCACATCGATTCCCTTCTCACACCCTGCACGCACTTAAAACAAAATAAACAGGCGTCTCAGTCTCACGCATGTATAGGCAAAACTGTATCAGACCGGTGTAACGTTGGTAAATCTTCCATTGCACAGAATGATTTTGTAGCACGTGCAATAAATGACAGTCGAAAGATACAAACAGTGCTGCTATACATTTGCTTGGTATAACCGCATTTATAGTTTTCTACAAATGCAATAAATCAAATGCCTCCATCACTCAACCAACGCTAACGGTAACATTACCTAGGTCCTTATTGATATTACAAGATTAACGTACCTGCAGTGAAAACCAAGCATGTCCGATAAACATCCTCAGATTTATTTCGGCTTCAAGAAGAAATGGGAATTACACTTCATGTGAACATCGTCCTATCCTTATTAGATGTTCGCTGCGGTAAATTACAGTCCTTGTATGAAGCGTCCATTGTTTTTTCCAACCCACTTTTAACTTCCAACAAAATTACGTCTCACTGCAACGATGCGCCATCTAGTGGACAAACGACTACTTCTCGCCAATACTGAAAATGCAGCCATGATGATGATGATGAATATTTATTTTGGCTTTCTTTTAATCCTACTGAATTTGTAATTATGTATCGGCCGTTCTAATACCGATAGTATGTGGGTGCCTGTGTGTGTGCATGTGTATATGTGTACACCGCCATTTACAGGCCAATGAGTGTACAGTCACTAAATGTACACATAACCTAATTTTTTTAGACCCCCCCCATGGATGAAATTCTACGAAACTTGGCATACCCCCGGAGAATGCCAGGTCAATCATACACATAACATTTGGTGCAGTTTTGAACATCTTAACTGAAGATAGGGGCGATTAAAGCAGAATAATATTGCATTTTCATTTTTTACCGGGGGGTGGGGGTGCAAATCACAAATGAGTGATTATGAGCCAGGTTGATGTGGGCCCTTGAGACCAACATACCATAAAAGATTCTTCATCCTCAGTGCCACGGTTCAGGTAGTTATTTAGGAAAAACTGTTTTTTTTTTGCGGTTCAGGGGGCCCAGCACGGGGGGGGGTTGGTGGTGGTCGAAATGAAATTTTTCCGTAAAAGTCTAGTGGGGCTACATACCCACCAAATTTCATGTACCCCGGTGGTTCAGTGTCCCGGGTATCAATGACCAAAAATTCAGGGAGTAGATGACGGGAAAAATTCTTGAATTGTGTGCATGTGTGCGTGTACAAATTTATGTTTATGTGTGTGTGTGTGTGTGTGTGTGTGTGTGTGCATGTGCATGCATGCGTACATATGTCTACTGTGTGAGTATGTGTCATACGTATGATTACTGTAAATGTATGTGTGTGCGTGTGTATCTGTTTATGCACATGTGTGCACATGGAATGGGTTAACATGACCCCTGGAGGCAAACATACGGAAAAAATTGGTCATCCTAGGCCCTACAGTTCTCAAGATATTCACAGAGAACTGTGTCTGCCCTACCCTCCTTTCGGGGGGTCCAGTCCAGCGGGGGGGGGGGGGGCTACAGATCAAAACGAAGAATGACGGTTCCATGCTATCCATGTGGGGGTACATGCCCACCAAGTTTTGTGTACCCCGGTCTTTCAGTGTCCCGGGAATCCTTGTTGGTGTACGTCACTAAATGTACACATAAATTATTTTATTGTAAGGCCCCCCATGAACGAAAGTACACAAAACTTGGCATGCATTCGGAGGGTGTCATAATGATCCTACACTTTTAATTTCGTGCAGTTTTGACCTTGTCAGCCAGAGATATTGTGATGAAAACACCTAATTTTTTGCTTTTTAATTTTTAACTAGGTGGCGCTATACATGAAATAAGTGGTAATGGGATGGGTTAACATGCCCCCTTAAGACCAACATACATAAAAAAGGTGGACCTCCTAGGCCCTACGGTTCTCGAGATATTCACAGAAAACTGTCTCCGGCCACCTACAGGCCAGTTGGTGTATAGTAACATAAATTAATTTATTGTGTGGCCCCCCATGAACGGAATTCCACAAAACTTGGCGTGCATACAGAGGGTGTCATAATGATCCTACACTTCCAATTTCGTGCAGTTTTGACTATGTTAGGTCACAGATACCTTCAATTACAACACCTCATTTTTACTTTTTTGTGTTTAACTAGGTGGCGCTATACATGAAATGAGTGGTTATGGAATGGGTTGACATGGCCCCTTGAGATCAACATACAAAAAAATAATGGTCCTCCTAAACCCTACGGTTTTCGAGATATTCACAGAAAACTGTGTCTGCCCTACCCTCCTTTCGGGGGGTCCAGTCCAGCGGGGGGGCTACAGATCAAAACGAAAAACGATGGTTCCATGCTATCCATGTGGGGTTACATGCCCACCAAGTTTCGTGTACCCCGGTCTTTCAGTGTCCCGGGAATCATTGACGGAAATTTGGGCATGCGAAAAAGAAAAAAAAAAAAAAAAAATCTGACTAAACCTATATGACCGCCGCATCGCTGCGCGGCGGTCATAATAAATGTATTCTGTCCATTTTTACAGATTTTTAAAAATATATACTTTTTGAAGGCTTATTTGTCATTGACCCGTATGTATGTGTGTATGTGTATATTTGTATCTATATATTAGTCTTTGCCATTATGACTTTGCACATAGGCCTATGCTGATTGATACAATATTTGATTGATACAGCTTTTTTCTTTATTATTGACACATAGGCCGAGCTGCCTGTCAGTCATGATGATTGGCACCCTTGGGTGCCCTGCCTAGGCGGGTGCTGAATGAATGGTCATGTGATATACGCCACACTCTTCCTGTTACCCACATGCCTGACGAAGAGCCAAGGGGATCGAAACGTTGCTTTTAAATTAATAAAGTTTATATTTTGGAGCAGTTGCAGTGTGCAGACCACACTTTTTCTACAACCCATGCAGAGGCATTGCATTTGTGTCATGCACAGAATGCGGAACGTGTCCTACTTTATGAAAAGATAGACTAACGTGACAAATGTCAATATTTTTTCCTTGACCTGCCCAAAAGTGATGCGGCCCACTGGGAATTCTCCCGATTCTCCCGATTACCCACCCCAGATTCAGTCTTACTCTTCTTGGACTGAAGACAAGTCCTGTGATGCTAAATAGCCTTTCACAGGCCGCTGAGGCAGGTAGCTGCACAGAAAGCTGCCAATGTACAGAAACATTTCTTGCAAATATGGCCACGGGTGAATGACGTTCTCTTCACCACTACCCTGTTCACCGAGTTCACCACTATCGTCGGGGTGGTCGTCTATGATAACGGGACATCCTCCAGTAGGTGCTCGTGCTTCCATGGCGGTTTCAGTTGTGCGTCCTCCTCCTTTAGCAACAAACAAGTGCTGAAATAGAGCGTGCAGCGTGCGGAGCGTGCAAATCTATGAGCAGTGATTTGCCAAACCTCCCTTATTGCAGTCGCACACATTTCTTCTAATTTTATGTTTTAGTAACGAGTAACGAAGATGCTTAGTGGAAATATAACGGAGTAAAAGTATACATTTTATCTAGGAAATGTAGTGGAGTAAAAGTGAAAGTTGACATACATTTAAATAGCGAAGTAAAGTACAGATACGTGAAATTTCTACTTAAGTACAGTAACAAAGTATTTGTACTCCGTTACATTTCAACACTGCTAAACACGCACTTCGAACAAACAAAAAACGTCTCAGTCTCACAGTATAGCCAGGCAAAACTGTATTGGACCGGTGTAACATTGGTACTAAATCATCCATCGCAAAGAATGATTTTTGTAGCATGTGCAACAAATATGTGTAGGTACAGCCCTGCCCTGGATACTTCTCTCAACGTGTGCTCTAAAACATTTGGTTTAAATGGAGATGTAGATCACGGGTGCGTTAATAAATCTACATTGCGGCGAGTTGACACAAATTATTCACTTTGACGAATTTATGTAGTTTCAGTCCTAGTTACTTTACTTTGAGCCATGCTCTTCCTTACTTGAATCACCTTTGAAAATAGAGGATTGAAGTGTGGGTGTTTGGGGAATGAACGTTGACTCAGATGCTTTTTGAGACTTTGAGCTAAATGTCCCAGCCCGGTGTTTAGGATGCATCATAGACAGGTTATCTTTCAGGTAGCCTATATTTTCCATTAGAAAACCATCACGTAGCAAACGTGTTGTAGCTAACTCACATAGCTCCTGTTAGTAGCCTAGGTTATGGTTATAAGCAAATGAGATGACAGTCGAAAGATGCAATTAGTGCTGTTATCAATTTTCTTGCACTGTAAAACAATATTTTCCCTTTTAGTTATGTTAACTTGTAATATTTAGCCAAGTAGACTTAAATTTAAATCTGTTGTTCAGATAACTTATATATTTGGGTTTTAGTGGTGAAAACCAATGACACAATTGGTACATTCTCTGGTACAACTTATTTTTTCTTGTCGTATCCACTAGTCACCTCCGTTTCACGCTGCGTCACGTAAATGGCGCATGCGCAGACACCTAACCGCACCTCGAAGTAATTTTTCGTGAGGGTGAACCTTTCTTTTGTTTTCAACCAACTCCTGCCACTGGTGGTGACTTCAACAATCACTTTTCTGTCATGCATCTGACAGCAAGCTGTACAAACTCTGCAGTCATCATATCCAAGGTAAGAACTACAGTACTTTTGTATGCCAATTGAAAACTGGAATTAATTAGGAAAATACTGTTTTTATATTGTAGCATTAATGTTAACCAAAACCGTTTGTTAACCGTCATGTTAGAATTAGCAGAGCCCGTCTACGACATTCTCTGGAATTAGCTAACGTTTGCTAGCTAGCGAGCTATCGATAACATCACTAACGTTAGCTGTTAATGTTGGATGTAAAGTTTTAGTTTGAATGAAATGGCCAAGGCTATCAGGCACGAGTACGTTAGCTAACCTATAACTTAGCCTGCATGGTCATTAGCAGCCACTAACGTAGGCTAACGTGAACAGGTTGTTGACCTACAGTAGCAACTACCTCAATATGATGCCGACAAGTCAAAGGATCTTTAGTTTGTGAAGGGTAACCTATAGTGTTATATTAAGCCATCCTTACACCAGAAGACTTGACTAGATTTGGGTAAGATTATTGAAAGATTGTAGTCTTTTTAGTAAAGCTTGAATGGGGGGCATTAGTTAAAAAACGCCAATCTTTCCCAAATCTTGTCAAAGTATTCTGATGTATGGGTAGCATTAGGCAAAATGTTCTTCATTTCATAGCCCTTATTTGGTTGTACCTGACTTGTGCCAAGGCATGTGTTCATTTAAGATGCATGTGAGGGCAGTAGTGCTTCAGTGATGGTCTTTTCATGTTATGTGTATTTTGCAATTTATTAATTTTAATTTCCCTCTGTTCCCTGTTTGCAGGCAGTGAGTTGTGAGGACTGCTTCCCTGAGAACACTGAGTGCATTCTGGAATATTCCAAATGTGTGCCACTTCCATACAAAAGAAGTTCCAATCCCGCAAGAGAGTTCACTCACCAGGTAGAGACAGACAGACAGACACACACACACACACACACACACGTAGAATAGCAAATAACATTATAATATCTGTGCATCTGTGCATTTGTGTCTGTTACTGTGTTTAGTTTATCCCCTTTTTTCATGTGTCTGTTTGTTGTTATGACTGTAGTGGGCTTCATCAACAGACCAGGGCAAAGTCGGTCTGTCCCGCTACTACAACATGCTACTTGACTATGTCTGGAAGCCATGGCTGCTGTCCTCAACATGCTGTAAGTGTTTGTGTGTTTTCAGTGAGGGCTATGTCACTGTGCACACTCTAATTTGTTTGACAAATGTGCAATGTAATGCATTAATACAGAAACGAATCATCATTATTGTAGCTTTTTATAATAGGGCTTATTCGCAAACACCGCCACGGCCATATTGTTGATATGACATTCCAGTTCTATAGACTATTCTATGTGACAATCGCCTGTAGCCCGTAGATTTGAGCTGAGCAGAGCACATAGCTTACGGCGTCATCTCGTCAATATAAGTAGATAAACGTATGGACCCATATCTAATAAACTCAATACCATTAAGTAAAGATCCGTCATTATTGTCAGCTGTAACTTACCCCGATATTTATTTATAGCCTACTGTCTTGTTCATACATCGGTACACGTCGCAGCTGAAGGAGACAAGGCAAGTCAAGGTTGGCGAACTTATATTTGTTCCACCAACGACATCGTCTAACATTGCCATGATCGCAGAGAATAAAGTTGCATCTCATTGGACTGCAATTGTATCTTGCATTTGCCTGTTGCTCACAACATGCAGCCAAGGACTTTGCTAAAGTTGTTTAAAGTGGTTAGCCAGTCATCGTTTTTGTCTGATACAAGAGGACCTATGATGCAACTACTGTATATGGTCTGAAGGCAGAAGGGCTAACATATTTCTCTGTAACATTTCCAAAATCCAAGTGAACAAAACACTATACAAATCAGAAGTATCTACTGATATCTTTCTCCGCTGAGTTTGTTCCTACTATTTGCCACTTGCCGTGCCGCTAAGACGAGCTGAGAAGGCTGCATCATGAATAAATATATAGCCTATAGGCTACTGTAAACGTTGGCTAACATTGCCTACCTAGCAATGCTATCTATGCAAATGCAATATGTCCAAAGGTAATCTACGGTAGGCGACTACATCACATGAAGTTTAGCCATGTTTACCATTATGTTGGTGGTAATGTAAATAATATGTTGAATATATGCCAAACTGAGCATAATCATAATTTTGTTAAATCTTCTAAAAATCTTTTCTATTGACAGAAACTGACCCTCACAAATAAAGTCACAAATCAAGAATTAACATTGATGGTGATGGTGGCAAGGGTGCCTTCATAAGGTAATTATCATTTTTGTTTGTACACCTGATTGACTTACCAACTTATTTTGTAATGCTTTGATTTATATCTTAATCAACAATAACATAATGTATAGCAATTGCTGTTTTATTTTTTTAGGTGCCATCCAGCAAGTCCCAGCCTGGAGCCAGAGGCTGGCACTGCACGTCAGATGGGGGAGGATCTATGTTAGGCATCAGAAAGGTGGTTTAAGCAAGAAGGAAAGAGCTTCTGCAGACAGTGTTGCAATTAGGTATGATACTTTTGGAAATTGATCTTAATGCCTTAATTTAAAAAAAATGAGGAAAAATCCAGCCTTTAAGTACAACAATTTTCTTTGTGAATGAATAATGTATCGTAAATAAATAAGTGTTCCTTAAAGGTTTGATTTTTCCTCATTTTTTTTAATTAGGACATTAAGATCAGATGATTTTTAAATGTATGTGTATGCTAAGGTTATGTTAACTTATGAGCACAACTGTAATACATATCTCCATTACTTCTAACTATTGCACCTGACTTCTAGGCTGCTATTGTGGGTTTGCTTTTATTTGTCACACAAGCTGAGTTAATTACATTCATGGACAGGGTCAATTGTAACATATGCTTTCTTTCTCTTTTCACAGACACCTGACTTTTACTGAGTCCCTTTTCTGGTTTGTTTTGGATGAACTAGAGTGGTGGGCACAGAAATTTTGTCGATGGGTCAAACATTCACACACTCACACTCACTCACACAACCACACTTGTGGATTTGTCAAGCAACAAATCTTTGTATATGGGTGGATGACAAATAAGCCTGAAAAAAGGAATTTAAAAAAACTTCAAATATCATCCCTAAAAAGTGTTTATATGTGTTGCTGTATCTCTAAACTTGACTAATATATTTTTTTTTTTCAAAAAGAAAAGTGAAATATATATTTATATGTCAATTTGTCATGTTAGTGCCTAAAATTGTCATATGGTGTGACGTGAAAATAATTTGAAATAAAATGAAAATTAGATACTTTTTTCTACTTTAATTTATGTCACTGTACATTTTAATCACGTTTGCTTTGATATGCAACATTTCCTTGTGAATATTTAGAAGAAAAACCTAAAATTTAACAAGTTATTTTGTCAAGGTGGAGAATGCTCCTAAGTGTAACCAGATATTTTAGCTTAATTCTAATATTTCTTGTAAGAACTCACTCAAAATTCTTGAGGTTCTTGCAGATACCATTTCCTTTGTGTGCTATTGATGTTTTAATGATTTTTCAATTATAAAGTCTTTTTTGTGACATTATTTAATGTCACACCAAATGACATGGTGTCACGCCATATGATGAACTGCACCACTCCACCATGTGTCAGAGCAAAACAGGGTTTTTAATGACAATAAAATCATTAACAATGAATTTTGAAGTCACTGTATGAATGGTGTATGCGTGTAACAGCAAAATAGATGAAAGTTTAGTATTTATTTTTTAAACTTACATGGCATGGTAACATAAAAGAAAAAAGTATGAGAAATATGAATTGTACAGATACATTTTTTTCCCAATTATCACAGATTTAACAAAAAACATATAATATCTGAATTTAAATAATGTTTTTACAAGAACTTTTATGTAAAAATGCAATTTGGTCATAGGGTGTGACAGAAATGTCATATAGTGTGACTTGAAAAAAGCTGTCACACCATATGATGCAGCGTCACACTATATGACATTTTGACAGTTAAGCTAATTTTCTAGACAGTTAAATACAGCTAACTATTATTTAGCATGCAACTGACCACATGGCAGCAGTGCTTTTTAAGAATTCATGAAGAATATTTGTGGAAAATAGCTACTTTTTAGGCAATTGATGTCACACCATAAGACACTAAAATTTGGCCACGATTGATGATGTCCAATTCAAAGCTTTTTATATAAAAATCCAAAAAGCAGAACTCGCCTCTTGACCATGCCAATTACTCCTGACATTCTATTGTTACTTCCTGATTAAGCAGGGTCCTCTTCCCAATAATAATGTCCAAATGAATGCCCGGTCAAAATATACTATATAGTGTCACGCCATATGACAACCATTTTATGGACAAAATATATTTGATTATAACTTAGTTGGACAGCATGCATAAACATCAAAACTTTCTGCGGTTGTAAAAAACATCCAATTATTTTATATGCATGGTAAAACTTTAAAGTATTACATTACATTACATTACATTACATTTGGCTGACGCTTTTTAACCAAAGCGACTAACAACATGGTAAACAGTAAGTTTTTAGAACAATTCTCACAATTTTAGGACAGTTTAAAAAAAACATTAGAGTACAGTAAGAATAAGTGCGTCGGTGAGTGCTGTTTTTAACAGTTACTTGTCAGTTTAAAACGGCTGGTGAGTGCTAGGATCAGTAAGACTTGTTGTAAGTGTTGCTATGAGAGTAGATGTTCTCTAAAGAGCTGGGTCTTCAGGAGTTTTTTGAAAGTGGAAAAGGATGTCCCTGTCCTTGTAGGAACTGGCAGTGTGTTCCACCAACGAGGAACAACAGATGAGAAAAGTTTGGATTGGCTTGAGCGTACCGGTGGTAGAGCTAGACGTCGTTCGTCAGAGGAGCGCAGCGGTCTGGAGGTAGTGTAAGTCTGTATGAGGGCATTCAAGTAGGTGGGAGCAGAACCGGAGACTACTTTGTAGGCAAGCGTTAGAGACTTGAATTTGATGCGGGCCGCCATAGGTAGCCAGTGTAGCTGGATGAGCAGCGGGGTAACATGTGCCCTTTTGGGTTGGTTGTAGACCAGGCGCGCCGCCGCGTTCTGGATCATCTGAAGTGGTTTCACTGCGCAGGCTGGGAGACCTGTCAGGAGGGCATTGCAGTAGTCGACTTTTTATGGATATACACTCTTTTTAGGAAGTTCGCACACATGGTGGACAGTCACACCATATGACATTTTTTATGTTTGGATGATTATTTTAAGTCAAAAGTGAAATAAAAATCCAATAAATTTAATATGACAGAACTTGAACCTACCAGACCTACAACATTTCCATATCAATTCTTAACATTGCCATTTTTTATAAGTGTGTGACACATGGACAGTCTGAATTCTGCTATTTGTCATCTACCCATATAATCTGTTGCTCATTGAATATGCTTAATAAATGTCTTCTTGACTTGTACATCATGTTTGCGTATATATTTTTGTATTACAAACCAGTTTGGTTAAAACAATGCATAGCAAAGGGTCATGTTCACTTAAGCAAGAGTTAGGAAAACTTACATTTTCAAGGCAACCAGGTTACTTTTGTGGAAAAGTTAGATCAACTTCATAAAGCTTGTTGTATTAAGTAAAATGTTTGGTCAATACAAATTCAAAATACTAGTCAGTACGACTTCTATGTTGTTAAGTTAATGACGACTTTAGTTGACTCAACTCAACTAGGTTAGTTGACATGATGCATAATTTAAGTTGCATCCACTAAATAGAATGTTGTGTCAACAATGACTTCTTAGTTGATGGAACAGGTCATATTTGTCAGATCAACTAGCCATCTCAAGTTGACACAACTTATTTGCCTCATTTAGTTAACTTATTGTATTATTTTCAATTAACTCAAAATTCCAAGGCAACCAGGTTACACACGTTTTTAAGTTGAATCAACTAATATTTTTTTACAGTGTGGTAGCCTATAACCGCATTTATGGTTTTCTACAAATACATCAATAATCAAATTGGCCTCCATCACTCAACCAATGCTAACGGTAACATTATTTTACCTACTCTAGGCTATTGATATAACTCAAGATTAGTAGCCTACCTGCAGTAAAAACCAAGCATGTCCGATAAACATTCACAGATTTATTTCGGCTTCAAGAAGAAATGGGAATTACATGTCATGCAGAAATCATCCTACCCTTATTAGACGTTCTCTGCGGTAAACTACAGTCTTGTCATTGTAGGAAGCGTAGTGTCTTTCCAACCCACTTTAGATTAACTTCCAACAAAATTACGTCTCACTGCAACGACGCGCCATCTGGTGGACAAACGACTATGTGACGCCAATACTGGAAATGCAGCCAAATTATTATGATGAATATTTGGTTTTCCTTTAATCCTACTGAATTTGTAATTATGTATCGGCCGTTGTAATTGCCGATACTGATGGTATGTGCGTACCTGTGTGTGTGTGTGCGTGTGTATATGTGTGCACCACCATCTACAGGCCAATGAGTGTACAGTCACTAAATATACACATAACTTAATTTTTTTAGACCCCCACCATGGATGAAATTCTACGAAACTTGGCATACCCCCAGAGAATGTCAGGTTAATCATACACATAAAATTTGGTGCAGTTCTGAATATCTTAACTGAAGAGAGGGGCGATTAAAGCAGAATGATATTGCATTTTCATTTTTTACCGGGGGGGTGCAAATCACAAATGAGTGATTATAGGCTAGGTTGATGTGGGCCCTTGAGACCAACATACCAAAAAAATGTCTTCATCCTCGGTGCCACGGTTCAGGTAGTTAATTAGGAAAAACTGCATTTTTTGGATTTCGGGGGGCCCAGCGCAGGGGGGGTGGGGGGGGGGGGGGGGTGGCGGGGGTGGGGGGGGACGGACTTTGACAATCCCTATATGACCGCTTAGCTAGCGGCGGTCATAATTATGTTTTTTGTAACATCCATAACGCCAATAAAATGTGATGGTATAGTATGATGTGAATGATTACATGAAATTTGAGCATTTGCTATTTTTGCGTACATTAGAAAAAAATTCACAAAAAATTAATGTCATCATTCACATCATACAAATGCCAAGGCATTTCTCTGGAGTTATGGATGTGACAAAAAGTCCATTTTCCGTGGAATTGCTCATATGTGTTTTAAGTGTTGTGTTGTGCTATGTTAAGATCAAGGACCACAATGGAAGTCTATGACTTTTTGTGCCATCCTTGACACTGTTTTAATGCATGATTTGTACCGACATGTATTTCAATGGTTTGTCAAATAAACTAAACTAAACATTGTACCTGCAATCTGTTGCAGTTCCGCTAGGGGCGATCACGAATAAGTCCAGGAAGTGACAGCCGAAACGTTCTGTTGCGAGGCTCAGAAGCCCCATCTGACCGAGCCGGCGGCGGCGAGGTGGGCAGGGCTCACCCCCTGCTCCGTCCAAGCCCCGCGGCAGCCTCGAAGTGCATTCTCCGAGTCCTCCCGGTCCACACAACGTGGTCCTCGATTTTGGGGCAGCCATGGCCTACTGGTTAACGCTTCGGACTTGTAACCGGAGGGTTGCCAGTTCGAACCCCGACCAGTAGGCACGGCTGAAGTGCCCTTGAGCAAGGCACCTAAAGCGTTCTACATACTCGACGCACCTGACCGGAAGTGCGACAATGTGACGTCAAAATGATCTTGCTTGCACGCCAGGATTTTAGCCAGGTAGTGCGAGGTAGCGCACCACTCATTTTTTTTCAGACGAGCGCGACAAAGCGGAAACAGGAAGATGGACTAGTTCGAGGGCAAGTGAGAGTTGCAGTGTTTTGTTACAGTCGTGAATTTTTAATAGTTTGCTGGATAAGTTAACAAAGTTACCAGCGAGAGTTGCAACACATGGAATTAAGAGGAAAGAATAGAAACGACTTATTTTCAAACAAAGGATATCTATTAAGGCCTGAACAAAATCTCTTTCCACTTAAGGAAATTACACAAACTCAGCCAGCTGCTAGCTAGCTAGCCAGCAAACTAAACTGTTTAAATTATTAAAATTTCCCTCGGTATGACTTAAGTATCTATCTATATATCCATCTATCTATCTATCTATCTATCTATCTATCTATCTATCTATCTATCTATCTATCTACCTGTGCGCACACCTTGGAAACTAGATGATAATGATGGTGGTAGTTGTGAATAGTAGCAACCAAAGTCTGAAGCACCATCATCACAGAAGCTAGCTACTAGTGTTTCTTACTGCAGCTTCTTCTGCTGTGTAACGTAGTTAGCGTTAATCTTTTCACAACAGCGACACCTCTGTTCAGGAGAATATTGCAACTAGTGTCGCAACCACCATGCGCGAGTATAAATGGTTACGGCGCTTCTGTGACGTCACATTGTCGCGCTACCGGCTGGGTGCGTCGAGTATGTGGGACGTTTAACCCCTCACTGCTCCCCGAGTGCCTCTGTTGTTGCAGGCAGCTCACTGTGCCGGGATTAGTGTGTGCTTCACCTCACTGTGTGTTCACTGTGTGCTGAGTGTGTTTCACTAATTCACGGATTGGGATGAATGCAGAGACCAAATTTCCCTCACAGGATCAAAAGAGTTAGCCTGGCCTTAATTGCCTTCCTACGTACTTCCGCTCGATTTTCATCTCCCTCCACGACTCCATCTGGGATTCCGGCCATTGGCCTCGTTCGCAGCGGTAGATTCAACTCCGCGCCAATAGCCGAATATAAGCCGTAATATTAAATTACAGCATGTGCGGCAGACCAGGTATGAATGAAGTAGCGTGTTTTCAATGATGATCACATCTAGCTTTGACAATTGTGATGATATTGTATCGCCGAGGCTATTTGCCCCCATGTTGGGCTTTCCCCTGTGTTCCCGGCGTGTGCGTGTGTGTGCGCGAGTGTTTGTGTCTCCCTGTCCCTCCTGTGTCATGGAATGTGTCAATGAGTTCTGATGTGTTTTGATTGGGAGGAGGTGTCTGGGAGGGAATATTTAGGGGTATAGATAGGTTAGCGATTGCTAAGGGGAGGGAATAGAATAGGGGGTTCTAAGACGTCGAAGTTTAGTCAGAGTAGATGTGGATTATGTGCGAGTGAGTTGTGTTGCGTTGTGTTGTTGGCCGATGAGTGTGAATGACGAGTGATTGAGACCGTGATTTATCAGCGATCAGTTTGTTGTTTTGTAGTGGACACCTCCTGTTACCGTGCACTAGCCTGTACATCTATAGGAAATAAACTACCAGAGTTTGGAACGATATATCAGCCTCCCCGTCTCTTAACTTCTCATTGGCGTTACAATATGTTATCTTCAACCTTTCTGTTGAATAGTTATTTGCTATTCTTCCACTAACTCTTACATTTTTATCGCAAAGCTGGCATGGTCATTTACATCCATCTTGTTCGCTTTGGTGGGAAATGATTGTTGTGGGCAATTTCTGAGCGTTGTAGTGTAGCTTACTTCACGATCGAGCTGGCGCATAACATACGTCACGGCCAAACGTTAGCGATTAGGTGAAATCAGATCCAATCGTTTCAAACTTCTATAGTTTGTCCACGCATCCAGCTTGCAAACGTTCGTCAGTAGCCGAGATCCCAGACCCTTGTAGAAGCGAAGCGTACCAAGGGGATGGCAAATGGCCAGGCTACAAAAGAGTATATACTTATATATTATATACTTACTTATACTTAAATTCCAGACAATTCCGGAAATAAGCACATAATTGACTTTAGTCTTTATGGAGAATACAGCGGGAAAACACATATTTTCTTTTACAGTTTATAAAAAATAGGCACATTAGGTAGAAGCTTTTTATTATTATTCGTAACTCAAATTTATTTATTAAATAATCGATTGCGACTGACTGTCCATGTGATCTCACGCATAGGGACTCACGGCAGATATTGCGCAGAATTTTGGTTTATGGCTATGGTTAAATGTCCTTCCTAATTAACATGAACAGGATATAGGACAGGACAGGATTTCTAACTAGTATGCATTACGTCCATCCCAGTATGCATTGTGTTCAAACCAGCATGCATCACATCAAGTCAGATCTGAGCAGATCTGCATGAAGTCGAACAAGCCTATTCTCTGCTTGAACTGAACCCCCCGAAGCTTACGGTATAATTCGAACACTGATTACAAAGCCATGAATCCCAACCACAGCGCACAGCATTATGGGCTTCAGCATAGCATAACAAAACCACTAGAATGGATAATGAGAAATGCAAAATGCAATAAAGAAAAAATAAACGTCATTCTAACCACGTTATTTGGACAGTAGGCTAGGCTAGGTCTGAACTAGATAGACCGAAAACCACCAATTTTCCAGTTTTTCAAGTTACACAGACCCATTTCCATCATCCCAATCAAATCAAATCAAATCTCTCTCTCTCACACACACACAAACACACAGGGGAAGTGCTGCAGAAGTGCTGCATAAACTAAACTCAATTTAATTCGCAATAATGTCACGTTTTTACATGACATAGGCCTATATGCAGTTGTTTGATTGCACGCATGTTTGCATTTTGCAAGGTCTATTTTCTTACGTCTGTCTGTCCCGCCTTCAACACTTTACATATTGCCTTCAGCGCTGCGCAGCCTCAGGTCAGCTCACTTCACTTGATCAGTTCTTGGCGAACGGTAGTGTCACACGAAGTTAGCTAAACTGCTAGAATGAGCAACAAAAAACAAGCATCTTTAGCAGGTCACTGGCCAGAGTGTTTGAGTTGCGAGAGCCGCTGCAGAGATTTCTTACAGAAAAAAAAAGTCACCGTTAGCTGCACATTTTAGTGATGAGGACTGGGTGTCAAAACTCGCTTACCTGTGTGACATATTCGGGTTGCTTAATGACCTCAACCTGTCACTCCAGGGGAGAATGACGACTGTCTTTAAACTGGCAGATAAAGTCGCTGCATTTAAAGCCAAGCTTGATTTGTGGGGACGACGAGTGAACCGGGGTGTATTTGATATGTTCCAAACAGTAGTGGGGGTTTTGGGAGAGACTGAGGCAGGGCCCTTTCTCTCGCAGCTGGTGCGCTTTCAAATGAGTTTGAGCGTTACTTCCCATCCTCCAAAGATCCACGGCAAACCAATGAGTGGGTCCGCAAACCCATTTGTCAATATCCCGAATAGGCCTAACTTGTCAGCGCAGGAGGAAGAGCAATTGATCGAAATTGAAAATGACGGTGGTCTTAAGAGTGTGTATGAGGAAACCTCTCTGGCGGGTTTTTGGATCAAAACCAAAGCAGAATATCCCGAGATATCCGTAAAAGCGCTGAAAACGTTACCATTTCCCACCACGTAGGCCTATCTACTGTATGCGAGGCCGGGTTTTCGGCAATGACTGCAACTAAGACCAAATTGCGCAATCGACTGGACATTTCAAACACACTGAGGGTGTCACTATCTTCCATCACCCCCAGATGGAACCTTCTTGTTGCAGGGAAACAAGCACAGGGCTCCCACTGATTATATTCGTAATGCACGTTTAGTTCCCATGTTTTGTTAAACATGTTCACACTTGATAGATGTAGCTTCAAGTTGTTCAATATTGTTCAAGTTCACGTTTTTCACATGTTTAAGAGTTTGTTACCTTCACTGTTCATACATAACTGGAGCTAGTTCTTTTCAAGTAATGCATGCACAACACATATGGAACATTGAACCCCCTCTGCCTGCTCTATCTGCCCCCTAGATGCATATGGGTGGTTGACATGACATGGCCTTTTTTTGATCAGCCTTGGATACAGACGATACATAATTGACATTCTAAATATCAGCAGTAGTGTGAGAAAATAAATTCTGGTGTTAAAGAAAACAGTAATATTAATGTTGTCTTTAGCACTATAAGTAATTGCAACAATTTAATCTGATTATAATGCAGGATATGTTTTTAAATTATCTGAATAAATTGTTGAATTTGTCTTTTAACAGATATAAAGATAATACACTCTAAGGGGAACTACAAACATTCAGATTGAAGCCCATCATTGAGAAGAGAAAAACTCGGGGAACCCAAGATCTATACTTTTGGTGGCATTCTGTTTTACATAGTTGTGATTTCTGAAAGTGAACATTTACATGATATACCTGTCCTAAACTGTCTTTTGTTGCTTGTGAAATACATATAATAACAGATTGTTATGTGGTGTTATTTATCATGTGGTGTGACATCAAGAAATTATGAAAATAAAAAGGCTTTTGGGGTCTAAATCATACGAATCTCAATGGAACAGATAGAAAATAGGGTCAGCAAAAGTCACAAGCATTTTCTTTCTTTTATATCAATGTAGGCTATGTCAAAATGAACATGACGTTTATTGAAAGATTGAGGACATATGCCTTACTCTGTGTATTGATGAAGAAATATACTGTAAAATGTAATACATTTGCACAAGGAAATGCTAGATCTTGATGAAGTAGCCTAATGAAGATTATAATACATTAACTCACATTAAAATAATACCCCATGTCACACCATATGACAATTTTAGTCACTACCACAACTAATTAGTGAATAAATATAAATTTCAACGCAAAATCTAAAAGACCATACATATTTTTGGGAATGGAAGGGTCAGTACAACAGGACTAAGTGATTTCCATGCCTAATATCGGAATTATTTTTCAAAAACTTTTTTTCGGCCTAAAACGTCAACCACCCCATATGGGGCAGTCGTGGCCTACTGGTTAGCGCTTCGGACTTGTAACCGGAGGGTTTGCGGTTCGAACCCCGAGGCACGGCTGCAGTGCCCTTGAGCAAGGCACCTAACCCCTCACTGCTCCCCGAGCCGGGATTAGTGTGTGCTTCACCTCACTGTGTGTTCACTGTGTGCTGAGTGCGTTTCACTAATTCACGGATTGTGATAAAATGCAGAGACCAAATTTCCCTCACGGAATCAAAAGAGTATATATACTTATACTACTTAGGACTATTAATAATTTCCCTAGCCGTTCCGATACTAACGGACGGTGGAAAAATATTAACGTTATCGGAACTCCCCCTATTACCGTCGGTCTCGTATGTCCGCTTTATCCTAAAGAAACGCAAGCACCCACACCATAGCACTAGGTGTATCTAAATTAGCTATGTACCTAAAATGACATTTTACCGTGACTCGAAGAGCTGTAAACAGTGTTGTAAGGCTGCGTGTACACATCGGCTTGGAGCTCGAGTGGAATTTTAATTTCACGACGAGAATTCTCTGTCTAACCGTTCATGTGCCGTTGAAACGGCGTCAACAGGTGGCCCACTCATTATCAGGCCAGCATTATAACTCTGAGCATGGTAAACAAAATCGGATATTTCAGGCAGTAAATGCTCCCGTTAAGAACCAAACCAGTTTTTGTTCAAATCTACACACCTATGGCTACTGAAAAATGTAAGGTTCATTTAGCAAATGTTATTTTGAAGTGTTAAAAAACATCGTTGTTTTAGAATTTCCGAACAAAAGTGGTGATAATTGGGAGTGTTAGCCGATAGAATGCTAACCACTCCGCTTCAGCCCTCTCTGGACTAACATAACTTTGGCTTAAAATGAAACAAGGATAACGTTAATGTTAACAGTCTATCGTTAGCTTTAACAGTTAGGCTTTTCCAGCAGATTGCCTACCTGTTTGAAGGGTGAGGGCGCATATGTGAGTATCTGTAGATTTTTGAAGATCCAGGCTGCCCTTGGCAACCGAATTGTAAGTGGCTTTGACCAGAGCCATAATCTAAAGGTAGGACCTAGAGTTGGTTGACGCTAATGTTCCATTTTTTTTTTTTTTTTCAACAATGGCGGCTCATGGAAGCCTCAAAGAGTTCCCGGAAGTTAACAATTAATAATAGCAGCAGTGCGGTTACAGCAGACTGTTTGTAGCCAACTTTTCAGACTCAGATTTACATTATTGGCTCATCCGAATAATAATAATAGTAATAACAGTAACAGTAGTGAAGTAATAGTATTAATGACCTAATTATAATAATAAACTATTTATCGACTATGACAGCTTTTCTGCTGCTCAGTTGTTCCTCATCAAATAAATTAAAAGAGGCTAAAAGCCCAATAAATAGCCCACACATAATAGCCTAATATAAGATAAACCTTGCCTATCCCATTTCAATTAGGCAGCACTAGGATACCGCTACACTACGAACAATTTTGTACAACTTTTCTGATGTGACGTTTTTGGGCATTTATCTTTACCATCATGTCAACATAGTTGTAACGTTATGCGCAATGCTCATCTAGCCTATGGATTTAAGTGGTTTAATTTTAAAAAGTGCAGCAAAAGTGGGATATAGTTAGCCTAGAAATCTAGACGCGCCCCTAGCGGCAGCCAGGGCTAGGATATAGTGCTAAACAATTCCTTCATAACTGTGGATTTAATCGGTCCGTGTATCATTCGTTCATTTGATATTCAATTGAGAATCCAAAATGAAAAAAGGACTTGTTTTTTCATTATTTATTTATGAATGTGATACAAACCAACAAATAATGCTTTGTTTTTCAGACTTTTGATTTCATGATCAGATCAAAAGTAGAACAGGCCCAAAACTGATTTTGATATTTATTTTTTCCGAATGCTCTGACCCGGAAATTATTTATTGACTTCCACTGTCAGCTGCTGCTTCTGTTTTGCAGTGTTAAATCGGATAGGCCTACCAGTCCGATTATAACTTTACCACACACAATTTAACCTAAAGATCTATATTTAAATGACCACTCGGACAGAGCAACAGAATCTCTCTATTCCTATGCTCGATTCAGTAGCGTAGCCAGAAATGTTCAAATGGGTGTGCACAGAAAGAAAATTGTGGGCAAAGCCAATTTGATTGAACATAGCCTAAGAGAAGCCTAGATGAGATACGCCATACAAACATTAATCGGCATGTTATATTTATGACAGAGTGGAATTTATTGAAGGCATTTGATCACAGCTGACAAATTAGGCAGAAACATGGACTGGAGCAAAACAATGCATGAATGTAGGCCTAGCTTCAGCGCATCACATGAAACACAATTGAGACAATAGATTGACCATATTGTACAACTGCAAAGCTTTATCACAGGCATGTTACATTCATGACATGAAAAGTAGAACTTATTGAACAAAAATGGCAAATTACGCAGTCGGCTAAACATTTTAAACTTGCGCAAAACGGCATGAACCCAGCAACGGTGCGTCGCATAACTTAAAACACAAACTGAAACATATTGATGTCAATGGTGCATTTTGCCCATGTTCAGGGTGGATAGTGAAAAAGAAAGATTTGCATAAGACAAGTCAAATTGGTGTTTTTAAAAAGAAAAGATCATTGAGAATAAAGAAAAAAATAGTAAGAAAATCTTTGTATATTCCCACAAGGTGTTTAGGTGCTCTGAAAATGAGAACCAAAATTATTTTTTAGACTTGTAAGGTCTGCTGTTCAGACCCTGAAGGAATTTATTTTCTGTTCATTGTTTTTTGTGAGAGTGTTTCTACTTATCTCAGTAAGGAAAATAAATCAAGAGCCTATGTTGAGTACAAATATGTCTTCTGAAGGCTTAAACAGAGCCCAGCCAAAAACTCCAATAAAATTTGTATCAACTTTGAGGGACAGCTATGACCATGCAGGATTATCCAGACCAAATGTGACAATTTTGCTACATACTATTCCTATTTATGTACCAGCATGCAAAATGAGCCTCCTACATGGTTTAGTTCTTGCGCTGTGGGCTTGTGAACTTTGACAAAAAAAAGAGGCCGAACAAAATTGACACACCCCCCCCTGTAAAACTGGCTGTATCTTGGAAAGTATTGATCTTACATAAGAGTAATTTTACAGTGTGTCTCCTAGGTAACATAGGTACACCTGGTAATTTTTTCAGAATTTTTTGAGACCTAAGTGCGTGGGCCCTGGTTGAATTGACGTGGAATGACCCAAAAAGTATCACAAAGCTAGCTGGTTCATTATGGCGAAGCATATTTACAGCCAACTTTGTAGGCCTACTTGCAGCAGTAAAAATGAGTTTGTTGTTAACATTGTTGGTAACGTAAACGTTTCTTCTGTTAGGAGCAGGACTGTTTTTTTTTTATTTTGCATTCATTTTCATTGGCAAAAGCTAGCCTATGCATGATAGAACCTAGATTTGAGGGAGCTCGTCCAGTAGGGCCACGATATCTTTGCCCGAAATAAAATGTGTTAAACACTCCTTTTGTTCAGAGTTCAGTTCCTGAATATTTGGAAGTGTAGCCAGCACGGACTGAATTGCTTCATTAACTTATGCCATTGCCAACTCCTCGAGGACTACAATTCAAACACAGTGCAGAATCTCAACGTCGTCTCTCACAACTCCCGCCTCCTGCTCGCTGATTGGTGCGGAGTCTAATCTACCGCTGCGAACGAGGCCAATGGCCGGAATCCCAGACGGAGTCGTGGAGGGAGATGAAAATCGAGCGGAAGTACGTAGGAAGGCAATTAAGGCCAGGCTAGCACCTGGTGACCCTCTCCAAAAAAAATCACTGTATATCTAATCGTTGCAAAACTACAGCCCTTTGAAACTTCAAGTCATTTTAAGCATTGTGGTGAACAATCCTTTTTGTTCAACTTCCAACATTATTGGCTCTTTTGGTATTTCACACACATTAGTGAAACTATGTGAATAGAAGTACATTTTCCTGTTTAATTAAAAAATCCAATCGGATCAGACGTATCTTGTGTACTTTCCCCTCTGGAAAGCTCTGAAAATGGCTATAAATTCATAATGTGAAAAGACATCATCACCTTTGAGGGCTTCTCATTCAAAAAGTATGTGACACAAATTCATCAGATTTTTTTCCTACTCATATATGTATTATAAGGTCCTGTCCATGCATTAACTTTGGTTGTTATAATTTTCATATTTTCAGAGCATTTTTTTTAAAATTGGGCTTGATTTTCAAAAAGCCTGTTTTCATCTTCTCATTTCACCACGTGGACAGTTGAAAGGATTTTTTTTAATTTTACCATATATCATTCTGTATGTGAGGATCATCTGCCCAAAAGTTGGGCATGTTGCTGAGTTTCTTCATTGAGATAAGATTTTTTTTAAATATTGTCTATAAACTACGGAGCCCTAGAGGGGTCATCGCAAAATGTTTTGCATATTGAGAGAATGTGCGCTCGTTTTACTACATTGTGCGCTCGTTTTACTAAATTGTGCTCTTGTTTAACTAAATTGTGCCCTCGTTTAACTATATTTTGCACTCGTTTTACTAAATCGTACGCTCGTTTTACTAAATTGTGCGCTCGGTTTACTAAATCGTGTGCACAATTTACTATATTGTGCTCTCGTTTTACTATAGTGTGCGCTCATTTTACTAAATTGAGCTCTCATTTTAAGCATAGTAAAACGAGGGCACAATTTATTAAACGAGTGCACTATTTACTAAAACGAGCGCACGATTTACTAAAACATGGTTATAGAACATTGTGTGCACGATCTACTTAAACGTGGCCACAATTTGTAAAACGTGCACTCAATATTGTCTTGACACATGTAAACATGAGCACGTTATAGTATATTCGAGATCTCATCTACTAAAACGCACCCACGAATAATTAAAACGTGGGCTTGAAGAAATTATTGTGTGCACAAAAACATAGTGTGGTGTCAAGGGGTATCCCCGGGAATGACGTGGGGAGGTGTGTCGCTTGTAGTGACATAGAGGGAATCTCATTGATTGCCGTGCACCTGGACCATAGCTGGCGATTGGCACCACAGTGCCCCTGCTACAAAGAGTAGAAGTCCGCTATAAACCATGACGACCTAAAGTCTTTAATTAGCTGCCTACGGTTATCATCACATTACCAATATGAACTGTTACAGACAGCTGTAGGCCTAGTCCATGTCAAGGTAACACGAAGTTGCCACCACAGCACAGCGAGCAGTGAGAAAATGTCGGGAATTACTAAATGTGAGCACGAAATACATATTTCGAGAGCTCAATTTAGGCCTACAACGGGTCACGTTGTATTAATTCGAAGGCTCAATTAAAGGAAAACGTGCTCACGTTTTATTAATTCGAGGGCTTAATTAAAGGAAAACGTGCTCACAAATTATCACGACCAGAAAAAAATATCACTTAAAGTGAGCTCTCCCAGGCTCCGTAATAAACTTACTGAATTTGTACTGGATCTGCAGTACCACTTTGCACCACATGTGGTGCACTTTTAATACAATGGAAGTCAATGGAAGAGTAAGAGAGTCATTTGTTTGCTCCACATATCCAATCTAAACACACAGTTTATGGTTCATAGTTGAATTGCTTTAAATAATTATTGCAACATGAACAACATACTACTCATACATAAATCTTATTTAGAGAAAATAAACTGATCAAGTAAATTATACACACATAAGACTGACTGGTCATCATACATGCAGCAATAGGATTTAGCATAATTACCATCTTTGTAACAAGTTTTCTACACCAGCTCCAACCTATCAGTGCCTATGTGAGTACTTTAATAATTACTAGCCAGCTGGTTAGGCAAAGTCTATATCCATCGTCATATGCATGGGATGCAGTCCTCTGTGATACACAGACAAAGAGTATCAAGATGGAGATCAGTGCTTTGTCTCCATGTGATCTGGGAAAGAAGTTGGAAAATGAATGTCATAAAGGAACATATTCAAGAAACAATGGGTTTCTAAAATTCAGTTCATCAAGGTATTTCACTTGATGAAGATGACCATGTGTGTTTCCATCACAAGTATTCATAACAAGGTTTGAGGACTCGTGGATCCAAGGCATTCATAAAAAGATGATGACTCGTTAGTATATTAATATTTTTCTGCATCTGACAATGCACTGAAATTGAGAAACCCCTTTTTACTTGAATATGTTCCTTTATTGCATTCATTTTCCAACTTCTTTCCTAGATAACATGGAGACAAAGCACTGATCTCCTTCTTAATGCTCTTTGTCTGTGTATCACAGAGGACTACATCCCATGCATATGACGATAGATATAGACTTTGCCTAACCAGCTGGCTAGTAATTATTAAAGTGCTCACATAGGCACTGATAGGTTAAAGCTGGTGTAGAAAACTTTTTACAAAGATGGTAATTATGCTAAATCCTCTTGCTGCATGTATGATGACCAGTCAGTCTTATGTGTGTATCATTTACTTGATCAGTTTATTTTCTCTAGATAAGATTTATGTATGAGTAGTATGTTGTTAATGTTGGAATAATTATTTGGAGAAATTCAACTATGAACCATAAACTGTATGTTTAGATTGGATATGTGCAGCAAACAAGTGACTCTCTTACTCTTCCATTGACTTCCATTGTATTAAAAGAGCACCACATGTGGTGCAAAGTGGTACTGCAGATAAAGTACAAATTCAGTGGATTTATAGACAATATTTGTAAAAAATCTTATCTCAATGAAGAAACTCAGCAACAAGCCCAACTTTTGGGCAGACGGTCCTCACATACAGAATGATATGGTAAAATTAAAAAAAAATCCTGTTAACTGTCCATGTGGTGAAATGAGAAGATGAAAACGGCTTTTTGAAAATCAAGCCCAATTTAATAAAAATGCTCTGACAATATGATAATGTTAACAACCAAAGTTAATGCATGGACATGACCTTATAATCCATACATGAGTGGGGAAAAAATCTGATGAATTTGTGTCACATACTTTTTGAATGAGAAGCTCTCAAAGGTGGTGATGTTTTTTCACATAATGAATTTATAGCCATTTTCAGAGCTTTGCAGAGGGGGAATTACACAAGATATACCTGATTTGATTGGATTGTTTAATTCAACAGGAAAATGTACTTCTATTCACATAGTTTCACTAATGTGTGTGAAATACCAAGAGTCAATCATGTTGGAAGTTGAACAAAAAGGATTGTTCACCATGATGCTTAAAATGACTTGAAACTTCAAAGGGCTGTAGTTTTGGAACCATTAGTGATACAGATATATTATTTAAGATTTATGCATAGTTTTGGTCTACAAACACCTGTGATTTTTTTTTAGATTTTTTGGGAGAGGGTGACCTGCCAGCCACTGGGTGATTTGACACAGAATGACCCCTTATTTGTTCGTAACACAAACATTATTACCATATAAACAAGTATAAATTTATTGTGATACAATGTAAAAAAAAGTAACACCATACAGAACTTTATCTAATGATGCTCTTTGACAAAATGTTGCTCTGATTTGTTACACTTGCTGTGTGTTTAAGATAAGTGAGCAGCGTGATGTGGCATGCCATTTGCTTTGGCAGTAGGTTTAGGTTATATCTGGGGGGTATTCCAAGTACGTGGTTTAGTTACAAACCTGGGTATATTAACTCAGAGTAAGTGGTAAACCTTCTAAAACAAGAGCCCTATGGCATTTTTGTGTTAGGAGAATGAAGCCATACAGCTCTTCTATTAGGAGGTTTACCACTTACTCGGAGTTAACTTATCCAGGTTTGTGACTAAACCACGTACTTGGAATACCCCCCTGGTTGACACAGCCAGGCACTTGCATTGACAGATATAATGCGCACATATGGCACAGCTGCCAAGAAGGGTTGGTCTCACTGGGGTATAATGCTTTCATGGCAGCTAGAGCCACCCCTGGCACACAGATGGCCCAGGTCTGGCCCAGAGCGGCACCTTATCCTTACTACTGAGCAGAGCAACGTGAAATGCTTATGGAAACATGAAGCGTGTGTGTGTATGAGTGTGTAGTATATCTTATTGAAATTGACAAAATAAAAAGAAATGTGTGCGTATCCTGTTTGCGGTATATGTGTGTTATGTCCACAGAGATGTGTGTGCATGTCACTTTGTTGTTAACAACGCAGCCCTTACACTGACAGTTAGTGAGTACCATGAAACTTTCTCAAAGATCTGTGCTCTTCCTTTAACACACAAGGTCGCTTGAAATGATCGGTCATTTACCCTCCACTTTTTATGTGAAGGTCCTCTGGATTGGTCAAACCCCTGCACCACATAGCAGTGGACAGTAACACATATTTGGCTGTGGTTTGACACAGATCAGGGCCAAACCTTTCATAGCATCAGCTGACACACAAGGGGCTGTAGTCTACCTTCAGGTACCGTCACCTCAGCGAGAACACCTGTTGCTTTCCTGCAAGAGGCTTTCTGGACGGAAGACAACATGGTTTAAAACCCCTTAACATGACACCTAATACGAACCTCTAAGTTACAGAATTTGTTTTTCTTTGAAAAGTCTACTGGCTATAGACACTGGTTCAATCTTTGGCTTCAGCAGGTAGTCTTTCGCAGGGGTAGGAAGAGACTGGTTTGGCTGTGGCTTTCAAAAGTCTCCTGAGATTCTGAACACTAACGAGAGTCTCGCTTCCTGTGGCTGTGCCCACCCATGTTGTTGGTCACAGTGGTTTTGGGGTACCACAGTCGTAGGAGTGCCTTTATCTAAGGCTCCTCTTGAATGTCCTCCTGTAGGTCCTCTTCTGTGCTCAAGAAGGTGGGGCTACAATCTGTGGTCCCGTATGACTGGTGGACAGGTCGGCTGTCTGACCAATCATGCTCAGGGTCAGAGGTCAACACTCTGGGGGCGTATACCTGTCACAATGCCAACACAAAACAAAAACACAGGCCAATGTGAGTGTGTGTCCGAAGTGAGTGGACTGAGTTTGCAGGTGGAGTGAAGTGGAGGGTGTGTGTTTGTTTAAACATGAGAGCACAGTATGGTGGATGAGTATTTGTTGGCTAATGGTTGTCATGTGTGTGTGTTGGGTTTTGCACTCACCAAGCCCTCAGAGGTGGCTGGTGTTCTGTCACACTCTTCCTCCTTCTCATCCTTCAACTGAGAACACACCACAGAACAACTTGCCTTAATATCACCTATCCAAATACCACCCAACCCAATATCACCTATCCAAATACCACCTGCCCAAACAGCACCCAACCCAATATCACTTATCCAAATACCACTTACCCAAACAGCACCCAACCCAATATCACCTATCCAAATACCACTTACCCAAACAGCACCCAACCCAATATCACCTATTCAAATACCACCCACCCAAACAGCACCCAACACATCGGCTGTCCAAATGTCTCATGATTTAACATCACCCGGCTTCCCAGCTTTGTCTGACGACATATCACCTATTCAAACGGCATCTGTCTAAACATCTGTGAACTCACCCTGTAGTTGTGGGGGCCGAGTTCTACAAACTCACCTGCAGTTGTGGGGGCTGAGTTCTACAAACTCACCTGTAGTTGTGGGAGCTGAGGTATCTGTGAACTCACCCTGTAGTTGTGGGGGCCGAGTTCTACAAACTCACCTGCAGTTGTGGGGGCTGAGTTTTACAAACTCACCTGTAGTTGTGGGGGCTGAGGTATCTGTGAACTCACCCTGTAGTTGTGGGGGCTGAGGTACTTAAAGTGGCCAAAGCAGGAGTAGGCGATGCAGATGAAGATGGTGATGCACAGGACCACCAGGGTGAAGATCGATGTCTCAGCCATGAAGCCTGTAGACCAGGGAGACACCGGGTGTCAAACATGGACTGGCAGACACAGATGTGTATGTGCAGACTAGCACAGTTGAGTGAAAGTGCGTACCTGTCCGGACCACTGAGAAGAAGTAGAGCCAGAGCAGACAGATGATTGGTGCAGCGAGGGCCTGATTGACGGCTCCCAGGTGCACCTGCCTCTCCAAGCGGGCGGGCAGATAGGCGAAGAACAGGTTATGTTTGTCTACCAGGTGCCTCAGAAAGAGATACAAAAGACCTACACACACACACACACACACACACACACACACACAAAAGTTCAGTGTTAAACCTACATGGTGAGGCTGAGATTATTCTGATATAGCTAGTCTTGATAAATGACTGTTGGTTAACACACTGTGAACCACTTAGGGGCCCATTTATAATGAAAAATGTGTTTTAGATGTGATTATACTCATGTGATTTCATATTGGTCCTGATCATCTATAACTCTTTACTAATTCACTTTCACAGTGTTTGGTTCTGTGAAAAAGAAGTGTACAGAAGTGTATATGTTTGTGTTTGTGTTTTTGTGTGTGTGTGTGTGTGTGTGTGTGTGTGTGTGTGTGTGTGTGTGTGTGTGTGTGTGTGTGTGTGTGTGTGTGTGTGTGTGTTCATTACCAAAAGGTACAATGACTGGGCAGGTGATACTGTAGGCCATGATAACAGTGAACACACAGAGATTCCAGCCGTACATGGCCCCATACTCAAACTCATAAGCCTGGTTCTGTAAACACACACATAGCCATTAATACACACATACACACACACACAAATTTTTGAACATGAAAACACACACACACACACACACACACACACACACACACACACACACTGACCTGCTTGACGTACTTCCTCTCAGCAGCTGAACGTGCCAGTGCCATTCGGATGGTGTACAATAGTAGCCCTGGTAACCGCAACAGCTCCATCCCTGAACCAATCAGGGCTGCCGCAATTACGTAGTTCACAAAGAATGCTCCCTGATCCGGCAGGAAAACACATCTGGGCGCACATACACACACACACACCAAATATTGTAAATATTGTGGCTAACCAAGAGAATCCAGAAATCCAGCAGGAAAAAAGATCCCCATAAACATTAACACACATAGACTATGCTATAGACTATAACTTCAATGAAATACTTCAGAGAACAGCCCTAATCCATCAGGAAAACACAAGTTTATATAATGCAATATTCCATACAGATTTACAGTGAACACACACACACACACACACAGTGGTACTTACTCAAATCTCACACTGCCTTCAGTCTTCCGATCAAACAGCCAGCGGAAAAACAGATCCAGACTGCAGGAGCACACACGCACACACACACACAACACACAGTGGTGATGCATTGCACCGATCAGCAGAAGGCACTGTCTGCTATACTGAGGTCCAAGATTAGATGAGAAAAAAAGACTTTGTATGTGCCATTTGGTGGTGGGTCTCCACAAGCAAATAAAAGAAAGCTGTGTGTGTGTGTGTGTGTTGTGTGCTTCATGCTGTGTGTGTGTGTGTGTGTGTGTGCTACCTTATTAGGCCAAGAGAGGGCAGTATCAATACCATGAAGAGAAGGAAGATGTAGAGTTTATACATCATGCTCATATTCTCACTGGACCTATAACACACAAACAGAGTGTCCTATCTGTTCCAGCGGGCTTGCATAAAAATACATTTCTGCACTTTGTGTGTGTGTGTGTGCGTGCGTTTGTGTGCTACCTGGTCCAATGGGCCTCCCATACAGTAGAATAGTATACTACAGTTGGCAGCAGAGCTGAAAAGGTCCACAGCAGTAGAGTTGGCAAGAACTGACTGATGATGGGATTCTGTGAGGACACAATAACATCAACCGTGTGTGTGTGTGTGTGTGTTTGAGAGAGTGAGTGAGAGAGAGAGAGAGAGAGAGAGAGAGACCCACACTGACTTAGTGATATGTGTATGTGAGACTCATCCTGGTGGTATAGGCAGTGGACGAGTGTATGTGACTGTTTATGTGACTTGCGTTGAGATAGTAAATGGGCCTTGGTGATGTAGTGAGTGTGAGTTTAAGTTTGAGTGTGTGTGTGTGTGTGTGTGTGTGTGTGTGTGTGTGTGTGTGTGTGTGTGTGTGTGTGTGTGTGTGTGTGTGAGAGAGAGAGAGAGAGAGAGAGAGAGAGAGAGAGAGAGAGAGAGAGAGACACACACACACACACACACACACTTACATTGAGATCCTTGATGGGCTGGGTGACGTTGAACTTGTCAATGGTGCTGATGATGACTGAGGGTGTGGTGAGGAAGAAGAGCATGATGAAGATGATGATGTTGATGAGGAACACACGCAGCCACCATCGGAAGCCCTGAACTGACAGATTCTCCCTGAGACAGGAAGGAAGGGAGACAGAGAGGGGAGGGAGAGAAGGGAATAGAGTCTTATATAGAGTCTAACATTGATTGGGATGTACAAAGAAAAGCTGCGTGGACTCTTATCTGATCTATCTGTGTGTGTACACGCAGCTTTCCAGGTTTGTGCATATGACTTAGTATGACTTTAATGCAAGTCTGTGTCCATGAGCCCCCTGGTCTGTACCAGTAAGTATCGTTGGTGTGTGTGTGTGTACCAGTAAACGTTGCTGGGGTGTGCTGCCCGTGTGATTCGCCAATTTCTCACGTCCAGGCTTGCGCTATTGGCTGATGGCTGTGGTTCCCGGCCACCCCCGCCACTGCAGTCCACAGCGTTGAAGTCTTTCAGAATACTGAGGATAATAGAGTGGTCAGTCTCTCTCACACACACCCACACACACACACACTTTGATACAACAACTCCTGTGACAGTAAGAAAACAGTTCTTCCCACTCACTAGTTTGCCATGGATTCAGTATGCATGGTTACAAAGGCCATGCCAAGTGGATGCTGTGGCACTTCCTGCTTCTGTTTCTTCACTTCCTCTAGCAGAACAGCCCCCTGGGAACTGTAGTAGTCTAAAGCATCCACCTGTACACATGTACACATGAGGGCTTTGTAAGGCAACATCAGGTGAGAGGTAATATGCAGCAAAAGTGAGAGAACAGACACAGTATGGACGGCCTTTGACTCTTCATTTGTATCTTTTATTGCTCTCTCACCTCCTGGCAGGCGTGGCATTGGCATCCGGAGCAGCACAGGTACCCACACAGGCGCGGGTTGATGAACTCACGCTTGCCATGACGCTCCAGGACTCTCTGGTAGTACTGCAGGTTCTTCTCCACCCGTTTCCTAGGAGATTCACCATAGCAACATTAACCCAAGCTCTAGGCAGGACACTAGGGATGCGTTTGTAATGTAAATTCAATCTGCCACTCTGGATATGGAATGACACTCCGCAGTTGGAAAACAAACAATCCATCTCTATAAATTAACAAATGGCTTCTCACAGAGAACCAAAGTAGACATAACACAAACGGGGTCGAAATTGGGTTTTGTGTTTCATTCAAGAGCTTGACAACAGTGATGAATAGTGAGTAAACTATTTTGTTTCATGACAAATTATGTTCTATTATTAGTAGAAGTCAACATTTGTTCTATATGTGGAGCTTTGTCAAATGGAGGTCCGACCCTTCAGGTGATTCAGGTATGATGCTAACATGCTGACATTATACGGTCATATGTGTGAATGACACCGACGCACATTAACAGAATCTCTGTGTGGTTGAACAGGTTGAACGTGGTTCAACACGCACATGAACAGAATCTCTGCATGTTCTTTGCTTCGTTCAGACACAAGCTCATTTACATAATGTCCGTCGGAAATACGAGGAGGGGAGCAGTAGAACAGCCGGGTAAGTTCGGACTTCTAAGTGACCGTTTATGTTGTTCAGATATACGGCCCAACCTAACATCCGCAGAACCTCCGGTCTACACGTAGTTCTGAATGCAGCTAGTAAGACTGACATCACGCTCTGTCCCTTCAGCTGTAGCGTGCCCTGAATGACTGAGTGTGTGATGCTCCAACCATTCCAGTTCCAACCATTGATATATATCTATGGTTCCAACAGTTTCAAATGAGCGGTTTCAAATAGTGTGCTCAGAACACTCCATATGGCAGTTTACAAACACACTCTAGAAATAATTCAGTGGCACACTGGGTAATGTAGTACCTTTCTTTGGCCAGTTGGATGTATTTAGACACATCGTAGCAGAGGCGGACATCAGTCACCTGACAAGTGGGATAAGCCTCCCTACAGACCATAGCACAAACACACCATAAACATTCTATACATACAAGCAAAAGGCCAGGCATATGAACATCACATGATCATTATATACAAGCAAGTGTTAATAGGTATCTCTTTCTCTTCACACACACACACACACACACACACAAATGTGTATGTGACACAGTATGTGTGTGCAATGCGCACTGACACTATAAAAACATTTGTGGGTGAGAGCATGTGTGGGTGCACGGACATGAAATGTGTTTTGATGTCTTCTTCACTGGCGGTTTTGGGGACAGAGCAGACGAAGAGTGTACTTCTGGCCTGAAAAGTAACCCCAAATATTGATAATCATACTCATGAACACAAGAATATAAACAGAAAATCATCACATAATACTATAAATACATAACACCAACATACATTACATTAAACACAGTAGTACATAAACATAATATATGTATGGATCTGTGTTGTATGTAATAATGCATGTGAGTGTGTTTATGTATATGTAATTACATATGTAAGACAGCGTATTATTTATAATGTGTGTCTGTGTGTGTGTGTGTGTGTCTACATACCTCATCTCTATGTGTGCCCTTCATCTGAGAGGTATGATGTCTCAGTAGTGCCACCGTCAGGACAAGATAAAATACTGCAAAAACCGTATGTAGCCACAACAGTCTGTCTCTGCAAACACAAACACACACAAAGCCCTATTTGAGTAAAGAACTCCAGAGCAAATGATTAATTTTAAAGCACATGAGCCATTTCACACATTTGATCTAAACTCATTGCTTAACAAACAAAGAGAATTACAAACACCCAATATCTACACACAGTCCAAACACACTGTGTGGGTTCTAGCCACACCTACCCTTCCTTCAGGTTTCCTATGGTGGTTCTCCCAAAGCTGTATGGATCAGTTCCTGTAAAAGATCAGTTAGTTGTGAATACACACACACACGGATACATGCATATATGTCCATACATGCAAGCACTATATATTTTATAATGCATTTACAAAATATTCTGGAACACACAGGCACCGGGAGGCACACAGACAGACAGACAGACAGACACACACACACGTCAGTAAATAACTCTAGAGCAAATTATTTATTTTAAAGCACATGACCCATTTCACACATTTTACACAAGTACAGAAGTGAGAGTCACTAGCATCTTATTTTTTAGAAATGTTAGTTTTTCTTGCAGTGAAGTGGGTGGGTGGGAGTGTTGCCGTGTAGACGCACCCAGTAAATTCCCGGAGAGGTTGACGGGCAGGATGACACACACGGACAGCACACACACGAGTACCATCAACACAATCAGGTGACGCTGAAACGACAGGTAGTGAACCGCATCCACTCCACAACGCTCTTTCACCATTGCCATACTGCGCGTACACACACACACACACACACACACACACACACACACACACACACTGCACTTGAATGGTGTACATTACGTACATTATATGTGTAAGTTTATATACCGGTATGTATGTAAAGGCCTGAGGTATGTAAATACATCAACTTACTCCATTCTAATGATATAAGTGAGCCAGGAACACAGACCCTACAGGGAGAATGAACACACACACACACACACACACACACAATATAAGTCTGGGGAGTGGTGCTGCTGATGTGAGATGTGAGAATGATGGGGTAACGGTGATTACTGTAATGGTTGTGAATGGCTGTGACTTTACTAATGACAGTGATGTTGATGGGTATTCCTGACGGTTATTTTAAGACAGTGGTAGTCTAGAGGAATACACCTGGATTCAGGGGAAAATAGGGCGGGGGGAATGTCTCTGATTTCGAAGAAAGCTTTTCTCAATAGCTATTCGCAGAGATGTGGCAGACCTTGTGAGTATGCACATGTACTGGGTGTTTCATGAAAATACAGCTGACAGCAGACTAATAACCAAAACGATGGCGTTTAGTTTGCCATTGTTAGTTTTTCATTTCTTTTTTCTTTTGTCCTGCACCTGCCAGGTGGGATGCGCACACAATAACTCTTTTGCTTAGTGTGCCTTTGTAGCCATCTCTGGCTAGCCTTTGCTTAGGCAAATGAGACATAACTTCTGCAGAGGGTTAATGCAAATGTTGTAACAAACTTCAATTTCTTCAAAAATTGACTCTAAACATGCTTCAAGTATGTTTGTATCGGCAGCCATTTCGCACTGGTTTCAGTAGGAACTTTTCCCCATGAACACAACGGAAGTGAGATCAGTGGGCGGTTTTCCAGTTGTGAAGGTTTTGGCCCAGAAGTTCGTTCAGCATGATGCGAGCTTCTGGGTACCCAGATTAAGACAGTGGTAACAATGATTAAGACAATGATTATGTGGTGATTGTGTGGTTGCTGGAGATGATGTTGTTATCGTGATCCTTGTGATAAAATGAGGTCATGATCGTGAGCGAGGTGATGTTGGTGATTGTAATTATGAGGGTGGTGATGAGGAGGATGGTGGAGAATGATAATGATATTGATAATGATGGTGGTGGTGATGTCATACCTTCTCGTGTTCAGGTTCCTCTCCTTTTGAGATAACCGAGGACATGCGACCATAACGACGGTGAGACTCAAACCTGTGGACACACACTCTAGTTAAGAAACAACATTGAACACACACACACACACACACACACACACACACACACACACACACACACACACACACACACACACACACGCACACACACAGTCTACAAGTCTAACGTGGCATAGCCACAGGAGTACTATCTAAGAAGTGAAAGTCCATTGAGGAACTCACACTCACTCACACTCGCGTGGAGTCGGGGTTGAGGAAGCTGGCGAGAGAGAACACGCACTTACACCACACTGAGAAATTATGAAATGTATGTCTCACAAGAGTGGAGTGTTTCTCACTTTAGGGGTTTCTGTAACAACATGTATGTGTGTGTATTCAGGCACATTATGAACTTATTACTTGATCAGCTGTGCTTATGTATGTACCTAGATGGCATAGTGCTAACAATGTAACTATGTTTAATGTCAAGAGTTTGGGAGAGTGTGGTTGTACTTTAACTGATTTGGTTACTGAGTGTCTGTTTGAATACATGTGTACACATGTGTGGTCTGTAAGTGTGTGTGTGTGTGTGTGAGTGTGTACATGTGTGGTAATGCCTCCTATGTTGCCTTAACTTCCCCTGCCTTTCTACTGTTCTTTAACGGCTTTTCTACACCCTGAAACAAGACATGTCAAACGGTACTGTCTCAACACAACCCATGGCTACAACATCCACTGATAGCCAGCAAGCCAGCTTTCCCATACTATAGGTCCAAATGAGAATATTTATTTAAGTTAAGAATATTTAATTAAGTTATTTAAGTTATTAAAGTGGTGTTGAGAATATTTATTTAAGTTATTTAAGTTATTAAAGTGGTGTTCATCAGAGTGATGGGGAAAACATAATATGCTGTTCAGTTATCAACATAATATGCTGTTCAGTTATCATATGAAGTTGTGTCATTTTGAATGAGAATCACACACACGCACCCTTCACTGTCAGCCACCAGTGCCAAGCGTCCATAATCCCACAGCTTCCTCCTGATGAACGTGAAGAGCAGCAGCAGCACCTGCAAACCAATCAGATTTCACATACAGAAGGCACCAGTTAGCTCTCACATACAGCAGGCACAACCAATCAGCTTTCACACATACAGGAGGGACAACCAATCAGGTCTCACACCTTCAGGAGAGACAGCCAATCAGCTCTCACACATAAATGAGGGACACCCAATCAGCTCTCACACATAGAGTAGGCACTGCAAATTAGCCCCCCACCCAAGACACACAACCGATCAGCTCTCACAAGCACAGGAACCAATCAACTTTCACCTACTCACAACAACTAGTCAACTGAGCGTCAACAAATGCATTTAAAACACACTTGCATCTAGAAAACATTTGCATTGACATATACACACATACACATAATACTTTTGGTATACACGGTATACACACATACACATAACACATTTGGGGCAGCCGTGCTTCGGACTTGTAACCGGAGAGTTGCCGGTTCGAACCCTGACCAGTAGAAACGGCTGAAGTGCCCTTGAGCAAGGCACCTAAACCTTCACTGCTCCCCGAGCGCTGTAGCAGGCAGCTCACTGCGTCAAGATTAGTGTGTGCTTCACCTCACTGTGTGTTCACTGTGTGCTGAGTGTGTTTCACTAATTCACGGATTGGGATAAATGCAGAGACCAAATTTCCCTCACGGGATCAAAAGAGTATATATACTTATATTTATACACTGCCACAACGACCCAAATATCCCGTTACTCAACATCTGCAGGACTGCAGGATACCTACGGCAAGCTTATGACAACAGGTCTGTCTGCTGTAGCTCGCTCAACAAACTACCATACACCCTCACCCCACCACCACAAACCCACATACACACTTACCAGAAACACTATGAAGTCCAGCAGGAGGACGACAGGTACCCCTCCGAACTGGTTCCCCATCAGGACGGTGCTCTGGGTGGCGCTGAAACAGGTGCTGTTGTCCACATGGACGGAGCTGTTCCCAGTTGCCTCCGTCCATGGCCAGGTCCAACCAGAATCCATTCAGCACACTTAGGGGACATAAGGGCACACTTCAGTCCAGTTTGTGAAAGAAATGGGGGATGTGTGTGTGTGTGTGTGTGTCTGTGAGTGGGTCAGTGAGTAAAGTTGTGTGTGCGCGAGCGAGACAGTGAGGTGGTCTACACATTACTGTATGGTGTGTTCTGTTCTGTTCAATCAAGAAATGTGTGTGTGTGTGTGTGTGTGTGTGTCTGTCTGTCTGTCTGTCTGTCTGTCTATGAGTGAGTGGGTCAGTGAGTAAAGTTGTGTGTGTGCGAGCGAGACAGTGAGGTGGTCTACTCCTTATGGTGTGTTCTGTTCAGTCAAATAGTGCTAATGCTTTGAGGCACAGGGTTGCTTTATATGATCCTATGTAATGGTTCTTAAATCTATTCTTGTCTTCGCTCTCTATTGATGTTGTTTAATACTAAAGAAGTATGATTGTGAAACAGCACTGTTGCCATAGTAATATGTTGTTGCATTTTAATCAGTGTTTGTTAAGTAAGGGATAATGTATAGAACGCCGGTCATTATGGGGAAAATAAGTCCCGACAGGTCGAACCGGTCTTGTTTCGCCCTGAAGGGACTTATTTTCCCATAATGACCGGCGTTATTATCCCGCTTATTATATGGCTACTTGCCAAGACGAAAAAATAAACTCCATTATATGTCTCTTTACACTTATTTGTTACCGTTTCGTCGTGGCTTTTGCTGAGAAACAAATAGTTCGCAACACACGCTGAACTTGAATCAAACATTCTTTAGAACACAGCTGATCAACCGTCTGCTTTCACTTTTGAATGAAGTTCCAGGCACAAACTCCGTTGCCATTGACAGCGGTCATTCTTGTTTTCAGAGGTCCTTTCCCAAGAAATAATGACCGCTAGAACTTTCGGAAATCCCATTCAAGTCAATGGAGCATTCTACTTGCATTGTGAAGAGCCGTATAATAACAGTGGATATTCTCACTATTGTATAACACTATATACCAGTAGTACCATTGATATACTTATTGACATTCCCCATTTTGATTTATAGTAATACTAACCCACTCTATATCTCTCTTTCTCCCCCCCTTACCTCACTTGTGAAGTATACACTACCATTACCAGTCATCAGCCATCCGTGTGTTTGGCCCTCATCTCACTCATCTCACCTGAAGTCCCATCCCTACGACTGCCCTATCATCGCTGTCCCCCTGCCCGGATTCCTGGCCCGTGCAGCCTAGCAACCCACTACTTGCCCTATGACAACTCCTAATCCCCCTGGACAATTCCTTTTCCTACACTGGACTATTTGAACTTTCTGACACTTAATAGGATTCATGCATTATCATACTGGATATGTAACCATCCCACCTCTTGTAACATACACCTCAGGTGGCTTTAAACACCATGTTCTATTCTAACTAACTAACTAAGTTGCTATGATTATTGTAACTAACTTTTACCATGTATACAGACCTTACTGTTCTGTAACTGACCCTAGGCAGATGGGTTAGGCCCTTGAGTCGTGGATCTGCTCGAGGTTCCTTCCTATGTATCTCCAATTCTAGGGAGTTTTTCCTCGCCCCTGTTACCCATGGGCCTTCTCTTCTTTTCTTTTCTCTGATTGTCTAACATTCTGTAAAGTGCCATGAGACATGTGTAATGTTTTGGCACTCTATAAGTGAAATTACATTGAAATTGAAATTAACAGTAGCCTATCTATAGTAGGCCTAGCATACAGTATGTTATCCAGAGAACTGTTGCTGTACGGAGTGTTGCTTAAAGGAGGCTTCTCTCTACACTTGTCACTGCCCAATCCTTCCTGGCGAGCCTGCTGATGAACTGGCCCAGACCTGCTGAGAATTATTGTTTACAGTTGTATCCTATGCCTTGCTGTGTGATTAATCTAGGCTGGCGATTGGCCGTGGATAGTGCTTGCCTAGTATGAAGGAGTGCCTTTACGGATCCTGGGCACAGCCTGTGCCACATCTTGCAGCTGTCTTCAAGTCCCCATCCAATAAATAGCACAAGCTAAACTCCATCAGATCATACCAGACCATAGGCAAACTATAAGACAGTGATACATTAATGTACAATCCAATTCTACATCAGACTGCAAATCAGACAGACTGGTTTTACATTAAGATTTATGATCCATCAGAATTAATACTCAAAAGAATATTTTAATTTGATAGTCACTGCCAAATGTATTTCTCAGAGTGTATTTTCATTTTCCAAAAGAAAGTTGCGAGGATATCCAGAACAGAGTGAAGGCTGTTCCATTCTGACTTGCTGCGGGCCTATTAGTCAGCTGTCTGCGATGCCAGGGAAAGTGTAGTGTTAGGCTACCTTCTGTCTGACAAAACTAGATTGACCGAACGAGGGCGGGGAGTCACGAGCTCGCCTGTGCCAATTGCATACTAACTTCAACACCGTTCCACTAATCAAACGCGTTAAACGCCGAGGAAACAATGTTTTCCGCAATGACACAACCGTGATCACATTATGCTTGGCATGCGATCAAGGCTAGATACTGCCGCATTAGGGGTGTGAAACGAATAAGTCCCGCTAAGCAAGAGAAAGCAACAGCTGTTTAAACTCAGAGCAATACATAATTCTTCTGACGGGCGAAACTACAAAGTAGCCTAGGTCAGACATTGAGTGAGTGAATCTAGTTAAAGAGCTATTATTTTGCACTTGTTCAATTTCACGCCAATCAACTGAGAATTCCTATTTCGTCTAAAACTGTCACGCTGTCTGTCTGTCCCCTCCATTGAGGTCGATCCATCATCATGATGGCCACAAGTTTTTCTACTTGTGATCTCGGTTACAGAATGTTACTTTCCAGGGAAATAAAAAGCCTGCCTTACCTACCTCTTGTTAAAACCAAAGTTTGGATCTTGAGATCGTCCAACGTGAGGTCATATTTTATCGTAGTTATCGCTTTGAACGGTTGACCGGTCCGGAGCTAAACACAGACAAAAGCAGAGAATGTCTAATAAGAGCCACGACAGACATATCCGTGTCTGCGCACTCCCGCCCATCAAACTCCACGACAACACTGCGCAGCCAGGACAGGCCGACAAGAGTTCTAGTTCCCCAAGAGGGCGGTTTTGGTTGTTCAACCACAAATAACGTAGGCCTAGATGGGCTTCTTCACGGAGACTGCTACTACCAACTCGCTCACTGCACTGTAACTTAGGCTACTCTTGCTCTCGAAGACTTTTTCAAGAATTATATAATAATAATTATAAATGTATTCTTAATAAAATAAGAATTAATAATAAGAAGTAGGCTAGCTAGGCCTGGTCTATTCACAAAAAAAACTTTGATAGCCTTACACACTGTAGAGGTTTGGTATGCTAGCTTAGCCTTTCTCAAACTTATTTGAGAAATAACTTATTATTACTTATTCATGGCAGACTTTGGGGTCATAGGGCCCACCTACACATACCCCCCCCCCCCATGAAATTATCATGATGATTATCATTATCACAATTATTATTATGCTATATTGGTATGCACTTTCACTTCAAAGCAGTCAATGTTCAAAGTGCTAACATTGTTCACAGAAAGTTTGTGAAAACATGCACATCAGAGGACTGCTTTACTAATGTAAGATATAATAATTACAATATAATTGCTTTTGCATGGTTGCACGATGCTTGCATGAGAAATAGGCTACTTCTTAAAACAACAGCAACTATATGGGTGCTGTTTTGGAATGTTTCCCTCATGTAAGCATCATGCACTGGTAGGCAAATGGAGAAAAAAAAATGACATGCGTTTTAAAGAAATTTAATTTGAATGCCTGAATGTAAGGATTCAGGAATCATAATGCCAGCTTTTGTGTATGGTAAACGGCGGAGCAGATAAGCGTAAATCTCTGGTCTGGAGATCTTTAAATGAAGATAAATAAGGCTACAATTGGCCACGTTATATGGAGCTAAATTTGTCTCAATAATATTTGTATATGCGCAGAGGGGGATCCACAAATATTTCTTGATTTGCATGTGTGTTTTGATATCTACAAATAAAAAAATCATATTTGTAACTCGTATATTGATTAGATTTCACAAAGGCAATTTTCAGTTTTACAAATGCCATTTAATTTACAAATACACATCTACAATTGTGAAAAACTATTTACAAGTTACAATGTGATTTTTTTATTTGTGGATGTCAAAACACGAATGCAAGTAAAGAAATATTTGTGGATGTCACCATCTACTGGATTGCGATTTCTGTGTGCCGGTGAATTAAAGTAGGCCTATTTACGTGTGGATTTGTGTGACTTTCATGTGAAGAACGTCTCAAAAACACGTAACTTTGGAAAGCGAAGAATGCGTGTGCTGGTGATTCATAAATGCAGAATCACATTTCACAAATGAAATTTTCGGTTTTACAAATGGCATTTTATTTACAAATGCACATCTATATTTGTAAAAATCAATATACAGTACGAGTTACAAATATGATTTTTTTATTTGTACTGTAGATATCAAAACACACATGCAAATCAAGAAATATTTGTGGATCCCCCTCTGCGCATATATTATTAAGACAAATTTAGCTCCATAACGTTATATTCAAATTTGACTATACGCAGAGGCCTACTCAAGTGTATTATACAGTCTCTGCTCTGTTTCTATGGAAGTTGCAAGAATCCACGCAGTTCTATTAAATGCCGTTAAATAATTAAATAGCCTTCTGACAGGTTGAAGCGGAGCTTTGCTACCAACGTTATCGGGTAGTTTTAGTTTATGTCGCGCGCACGCATGCATTGAATGAACGCTCATACCACCACTTAATTGTACGGCTCTATGTTTAATGACATCGAATTAGCAAGTATTTCTTCCTGATTGCAGAAACGTTTGTTTTCTTTTTCTGTCTGAATTAATATTAGAACAAAATGCATGATTTTTTAAATACTTTCTTTTTTATTAAAAACTTGATCACAAGGCACCAACAAAACATCATGTAATTAATTATTTACAATTATTGTGACCTTTCACGTCCGTCAACATCATCACACACAGGCCTGATGGTGGAGATGATGGAGGCTCCAAGGTGAGGTGGGCTCAAGTGTGTGTGTGTACGTGCAGAAAAAGGTGGATGAGTGCGGGTTGTAAGAGTGTGTGTGTGGGTGTGTGTGTGATTCTATGCCTTGCTCTTCTTGCAGTTTCTTAGGGCATCGGCGAGAGCGTTGAGTGCCATGTCAGCATTGGGTTTTTTGCAGTTATATCCCATCAGCCCCACACGCATCACCTAGCAACCAGAGATTAAAGGGCAGAGTCACAAGGAAGCTCAATAGACTCTCTCTTTCTCTCTCTTTTCACACACACACACACACATATTCACATCGCCACAAACGCAAACATGCACATCAATACTCACACACAATCTTACACATTCACACACATACATACACACATAAAAAATGCAGAGACTGACAGACAATTGAGAACACACAAACACCAAATCCATCTACTAACTCAACACCCACACACACACACTAAACAGACATAAAAACATCAACAATCACTTAAAACACGTATACATACACACACACATATGCATACACACAGTACTGACCATGCCTATGGATGGTCCCAGGCCCCCTGTCATCTCCATCTGGTGGTGCTTCATGATGTAGGCCAGCATCTCCCGCCAATCGTAACCCTCTGGAATCGCTATGGTGGTTACCGATGGCAACCTCAGGTCCTGAGAAGGAGAATACACAGACACACACATACAGTACACACATTATTTGTTTACATTACAGTCATTGGCAGTTATTATACAGAGAGAGTTTACTATGCTCAATGAACAGTCAAAGAACAAGGTTTAAAATACTCACTCACTGACCCACGCGCACATACACACACTCTCTCTCTCTCATACACAAACACTTTTATACACACACAAACACACTGACCTTGTCCTTGATGAAGAGTTTGAGTCCGAGATCCTCCAGCCCTTTCCATAGGTATTCAGCCAACTCCCGATGCTCCTGCCAAGACCTTTCTAAACCCTGCACCCCAAAGAATTACATTACATTTAGCAGACACTTTTGTCCAAAGTGACTTACATGTCAACTATGTTACAAGGGATTACATTGTCCCCAGAGCAACTTGGGGTTAAGTGCCTTACTCAAAGGCACAAGGGTGGAAGCCAGGAATTGAACCGACAACTTTCAGGCTACTGCACACTAGCCCAGCTCCTTAACCACTACACTACCACCGCACCACAAAGAAGACGTAAGCTGAAGACACAGCGATACACACACGGAGACACGTACAAACACACACAAACATATACGTACGTGCGCACACACACACACACATAGGTACACACACACACAGACAGACATACTTATGCAGCCTGTACCTTCTCTGCCAGAATGGCAAGACTCTCCCTCAAAGCAAAGAAGCCAGATACAGGCCCTGTGTGGTGATACCTGTGAACAACAACACACACGCACAAAGAAAAAGAGAAATATGTATGAGTAAATATAACGTTTGGGGAACTTCCATCACGGTTAAAGATTGACATGTGGGTTATGACAGCTCCTCCAAATCTGCTGGAAACACTAAAAGCAACAGCTGGCGTATCTTACAATAATCATAGCAACCCTCTAATAGTGAATATCTCTAATAGTTGATTATAATGAAGGGTGTGTGTGTGTGTGTGCAATAGTTTTCATCTGGGGTGAGTTACAGTATTTCCTGTGTTGTGTACTTAAACATATTTCAGTCAATGAAATGGATTATAGGTGTACTGTTTTAAGTAGCAAAGTAAAGGGAATAGTTGAAATGTCAGAAATGTACAGTCTCACACACTGAATGATGGTGGAGATGGGCAAGGTTTGACTGTGTGTGTGTGTGTGTGTGTGTGTGTGTGTGTGTGTGAGTGTGTGATAGCAGACTTACATTCTGGCTGGTTTTCCATCATTGCCCCAGTAGTTGGAAAGATGGGTCATGTCTAATAAGTAGGAGACAGGTTTGGTCTTCCTGTTGAACATCTTCTCACTGGGAGAAATGCATCACACACACACACAACACGGTGTCTGGGCAAATTACACATCATTACACATCTTTGGAAAGTAAACTCACACACACACACACACACACACACACACACACACACACACACACACACACACACTCCTCTTACCAGGCTCTCTCATTGAAGGAGATGGGTGCGGTGCCCGGAGGAGCGTTCAGGGCTTTCTGTGAGCCAGTGTAGAGGATGTCGATATCTGTCAGGAAAGACAGAGGAAGTGTGTGCTACTGGATACTGCTGTAAATCACTTACTGGGTGTGTGGTTGTGTGTGTCTGTGGAGAAGATGAGATGTGAATTGTATAGTCCTGCATGGGTGTGTGTTTCTGTGTGCCTGTCAGTGTATGTGTGTGTGTGTGTGTGTGAGAGAGAGAAGCTCTTACTCTGCTGGTCCATATACAGTGGAGCAGCCCCCAGGGAAGCCACCGAGTCCACCAGGAACAGACAGTTGTGTCTGAGGAGGAGGAGAGCACACATCAGCATTCTAGAACGTTCCATCAACACACTCACACACTTAAGTATTGAAAAAGATCTTTGCTAATACAACAGAAAAATGTCCCAGACACTTCCACAAACACGAGAATCTTACCAAACACCAAACATCACAAACAAATCAAACCTTTCAGCTGTATAGTTGGGTGTAGTCAGTATAAGATCTGTGTGTGTGTGTGTGTGTATGTGTGTGTGTGTGTGTGTGTGTGTGTGTGTGTGTGTGTGTGTGTGTGTGTATGTGTACTGCAAGAGGGGCTTACTTGCGGCACAGGTCTCCAATGCCATCTACAGGGTGGGCCAAACCAGCAGATGACTCACCATGAGTCAGAAAGAACAGCACAGGCTTGTGTTTTGCCAGGGCCTAAACACCACACACACACACACACACACACACACAAATTCATGTCAAAACTGTCGATTCAATGGCAGATTGAACTCCGTCAGGAAAATATTCATGGTGGCGCCCTCTAGGGGCTGTACTGAATTAGTCTGTATGGATCATAATATAATACTGAATGTGTTGTGCTTGCTACCTCTCCATATGATGCCTGTCAGTGGGCTAGACTTCTATTCCCTGGAGGTCAGTGTCACCCTGGACATTTCACTCTGTTCAAAGCCTTATAGTACTGTAACTTTCCTTTCCTTTTCTCTTACCTGTGCCCTAAAACATGACCTGACTTCATGTGACTCAGTGATGGAAATGAGCTTTGACAGTAAATATGTGGAGCAAAGGTGAGTGAGAACTTGGGTTGATGTGTCAGTGTGCTGGTTGCACGCACACACACACACACACACACACACAAACCAGCGTAAATCAACCTAAGTTGTATGTTATACATCTCTCTCACACACACACACACACACCAGAGTCTTCTGTTGAAAGGCCCATTGGATCAGTCACCAGATAACACGCACGCACGCACACGCACACACACACACACGTGTTTGCACTCAGAGAGAAATACATTAAACATCAGCACACTCATCTATCTCAGCAGGCCTTTGCACATTCTATGCACATTCATGAAAATTTGGCTCAATAATATGTGCATCTGCATGCCTTCCCATCCACTGTGTTATGAGTTCAAATGGACATTGACCAAATCTAGTGAGGAGGGTCTGCTTGGCTCTCTCAGCTGTGGGATCAAAATGTATGGTCGTCAGGGCAGCGTTTACGGGAACACTCAAGTAGAAACGCAACTTGCAAATAAATTGTTAATCCACCTCCCTCAACTATATGGAATTTCTTCTTTGTGTGCATTAAAAGATTGAATGCGGATTTGATTATATTCCTATGGTCAAAATGTGCATTAGAAATGAGATGATGTACAAACACACTGATACAGCAGCATGATCTGACAGACCCACACACTCGATTTGAAAAAGCACCTCACCTACACTGCAGAAGAGTAGGTCTAAGCTACCTTAATTTTACTAAAAGATGGTGTCTTAAAACAAACAAAAAGCTCGTTCTAAAACCAAAACTTTGTGATACCATTTTGCCCATAGGTGCTCAAAGCTGGTAGCAGTATAACTTAATTGTTAACAATAAAAAATTGTTTTGACCTTAATCTACATTAACTTGATACAGGGCCATGGTCACCATAGACATTGGGGGGACGTACCCCCCCCCCCCCCCCTCCCCCTTTCAAATGTGACCAAAATGTCCCCCCAATACAAGAACAGAAAAATAAAAACAGAAAAAATTGCTATAGCTTACTATAGGAAACCAACAAGAACCACCATCTGAAATGTGATCAAACATAAATAGCACACAAATTAGTAGCCTAGTGATGGTTCCAGATAGAGTACAGTACAGTCAGACAGAAGAGGGGCCTGTCTTAGTAGCCTATTCCTGAATCCTGTCCCTTTCAAACTACATTCAAATTGTCTGATTAGCCACCAGCAAATAAAATAAATAAAATCAAAATCCAAACCTGTGAGTCTAAGCCTTAGTTGAAAAACGTTTTGCATATCTTCTTATACCTTTTCTTAAATAGTTAAATATATAGATATATAGACTTTATTTCTGCATTGTTGCACTGTTGGACTTACTCATTTGCACCATCATCATGACCACTATCACCATTGCACTATCACCATGACACTCATTCACACAGAGCACCTTATGCACAGAGAATCACAGGCTCAGTCCCTGCCTCAGTCATTGCAAGCGCCTCTGATTGATTAATCACCACTATGTGGATACTGTTTTTAGAATTGATTTAGATTAAGTGTTAGTATAATTTGTATTTTAGTATATTTAGTATATTCTTTATTTTCTACTGTCCTTATTGCTTAGTTGTGTTTTTATATGATATACTTTAATTACTTTTTCTGCTGTTAAAGAATGTGTATGTGTTGTCTGTATGCTGCTGAGACCTTGAATTTCCCCTGGGGATCAATAAAGTATCTATCTATCTATCTATCTATCTATCTATCTTTTTAACTAAGGCTTAGACTCATAGGTTTGGATTTTGATTTTACCAGGGGTTCATAATCCATCCATGCCTACTGTATGTCTGTCAAAAGTTTGGTCACCCAATGTTGACATCATGACTAGGGCCTTGACTTGATGATAGACAAGGCAAGTTTTTGAGCAATGCTGCAGAGCAATGTTCCAGAGTATTGTGGTTCTGCCACAGCCTTATTGACCTATTTTCTGAAGAACTTTTATCATCAAAAGGCAAGCTATGACCATTGCCCCAGGAGACATGGAACCGGATATTATGTGATTGCCCCCTTCAAAAGTTAGCCCATGTATCACCACCTTTAGGCTGTAGTAGGCCTACCTGCTCAATTTCTTGATTGCTGAAATATGCCCCTGGTGTTTTGACAATAGTATGGACTTTAGCACCTGTTGAAGCACAAATCAATGTGAAACGTTATAATCGCATATCAGGTAAAGAATGTCCGATTGCTAGTTATCACTACGCTAGGCTATAAGCTACTACAGGACGGTTGTGGGCCTACCCATTCTCTCTGCGATCTCGGCGACACGCTCTCCCCAGATGCCGTTGATAGCGACCAGTACGCTCTCGCCGGGTTCCACTGTGTTGAACACCGCGCATTCCATGGCCGCGTGCCCGGAGCCGCTCATGGACAAGGTCATGTTGTTCTGCGTCTGAAAAGCATACTGGATCCCCTTCTTAATGTCGTTCATGATCTGCAAGACAGCGAGCAAAGGAAGTTCTCTCAGAAAGGTGTCAAACTTTGGAGTGAGAAGTGGCCATGCGATGCCACGCGTCTTTCCATTTGGCCTTCTATTGCTGAATAATGGAATCGTTAGAGATGACATTTAAAATTGCCATGTCCTGCGTGAGATTCGGCCTGTTTACCTCATACATCTCTGGGTGCAAATGGCCAATGATGGGTCTGCCTCCCGCGGCTAAAACACGCGGTGGAACGTTGGAAGGTCCGGGACCGAAGAGATAACGGAAAGGTGCCTCCAGCGGCCTCAGCATGCACGCGGGCGGTGGGATGGTGACGGAGGATGCCGGACGTTGTGAACAGGCGGCTGCAGGCGCACTACACGCGAGCAACGAGCCGTCGGCGGAGGCCTGCTGTACCAGCCGCGCGCCCCGGGAGATCAGAGCCCTGTGCATCATGTTTGGTGCTGGCGCCTGTGTGTGTCTGTGCAAGGTACGTTCGCTGTCATGGAGTTTTAAGTTTGGACTCGTGGACGAAAACCTCAAGCAAACAAATCTTTTGACCCACAGGTCACATAGCCGCTTGCGTCATTTCAGGTTACCCCGCCTGTCAGCACGCACACACACACACAGCATTTTTTTAGTGTTCTATTGCTGTTTCTACAATTGTGCACTACTGTGTACACATTTCTCACATAAATCTTCTCATTGGGACCTCCTGTACACAACCCTTATCCAAAAGGAAAAACTCACCAGACCAGCAGCTGGTTTCTCTGAGGCAGCTATGCTGGCCATGGCATGACCATAAGAGACAAAAAAACACCTGGTGGTTGAGGTGCTGGAATTTAAGGTCAGCAGGCAAGCACATGAAAAATTAGCACACTCAGATCTGTGCAAAAATATATTTTAATTTATTCTAGTTTTCGGTCATAGACCATCTTTCGGAATCCTTGGCATGACCATAATACGTTTTAAATGGTTATTCAACTCTATGAAAAAAAATGTATTTCTTTCTATCTATCTATCTATCTATCTATCTATCTATAGAGAAGATGAAAATATTTAATCTAAAAGAACATGATGGTCACTTGGTTACACAATATTTTTAATGTAAATCTTAAGTTTGTGTGTGCGTGCTTGGGTCGTGCGTTGGGTATTGATTGGCTTGTCTGGTTGCAGAGAGGTGGGGAATGACATGGACTGTCTGAGAGGAGTTCACTGTTTCTACGACTCTAGATTGGCTAGACGATGTTTTTTCTGTGATCCTCCCAACTCTCCCTGTCTCTGTGTGTGTGTGTGTGTAAGTAACTGTGGCTCTGTTTGTAGGGCAAGAGGTAAGAGGTTTGGGTATGAAAGGTTTATTTAGGTAATCTGTAACCTTGGTAGTTCGTTGGGCAGTTGAGACATGCTGGTATGGACCTGTTTGTGTGTGTTTGTGCGTGCACACACATTTGGGGGGGTGTGGGGGGGGGGGGGGGGCGGATGGGAATGGGACGAGTGCCCAAAGGAACAGGTTGTTGCAGACTGGTTTGTACCTGCATCCATGTTATGCCTGTGTGTGTGTGGCCATTGTCCAAGAACAGCCTGTAGCTGGTTCAAGCAGATGATGCAACAATAATGATTCCCTCTCAAAGGTGGAAGTGTAATGGCATTGGCACACACACACACACACACACACACACACACACACACACATTCTTACAAGGCATGGGGTAAAGAGATGGAAACACGTTACCAACACTGAGAAGTAATTTAAAACTAATTCTGTATTATGACCAACTGAATAAGCAGCACATATACTGCCTTTTGGTTTGTAAAAGGCTGTATAAGTTTGGTTTGGTGACGTAGCAGAAGAGTTGTGAGTGTGTCAGCAAACTTTGATTGATGGCCGTCAGAGTCTCTTCACTCTCACGGTCTCTTTTCAGCCACTGGACGGAAGCCAGGCTTTTTAGAAAAGCTTGGCTGTGTTACATTAGTATGAGTCAGGTGGCTGCTTTTGACGTAGCACTATTAAACACTAGAGTAGAAACAGCAGAAGAGGCTCAGGTGCCAGACAAGTAAGAAGAATACACATGCGTGATGTCTCATTTCTGAACATTGGAGTCCATATCACCAATGAAAAATGGGACATTATCTCAGTATGTGAAAAGCAGGACAACCTGGTCACTATAGTTAAATGTGCTCACAGGAGTGATCATGACTGTTACAGTTTTTCACAATTGCCAAAACACAATTGCTAAAATCCATTCTCCGAACCAAATGCTCAGTTGCCTGAACATCTTTTGGCAAAGCCATGAATAGTTTTCACCTATTAAAACACAATTTTCAGATCTCTTTGACTCTTTTTGCTAAACTCTAAATGTTAAACACATTCTCATGCAATAAAACATAATTTTGAACACATGCACAACCAATGTAAACTACTTCAGAGTGCAAACAGGTTGCTGAACATATCAGCAATGGACAGAAACTATCAGTGAGGAATTCAGAGTATATTGTAGACTGTAATCTACATCTCAGTTACAGTACTGCAATGTTTGTCTTTTCCAGTACCTTTGCCAATACTTTATCTTTACTGAATTTACAGTAAATGTAGCCTGGAAATCCAGACCTAAATCTAGAAAGATTTAGCGTCTGGCTATGAGTAATGAAAATCGACCAACTCGAGGGGCAGCACCAAGCATGCATTTGAAAATATCATCTTCATCTATTTATCTGTCCTCTGGCCTCTATCAGATACACAGATGTGATTGGTGCAGCTCGGCTCCAACGGCATGGGTAATGCTGTCGTCATCTGTTTAGCTAGCCTCTGGCCCGCCTATATCAGATACACAGATGTGATTGGTGCTGCTCGGCTCCAAGGGCATGGGTAATAAATTCAAGTTGTGCTCTCGTGAGAATTCTGGATTTCAAGGGTACAGTAGTGTAGAATTCATTATTATTTTGTTTGGTTTTTTAGATGCAAAATGGATTGTATTGTAAACCATGAACATTTCTCATGGAGCTGTATGCCCTGCCCTGAACACTGTGTGTTTCCTTTTCCATTTTTTGATGTAGTGTGTGTAATGACTACAAGGTAGTGTGAGAATGGGCTTTTTTCTTTAGTTTTGAATAAAGGGTAGCCTGGCACTCAAGCTAAAAAAAGGGTGGAAGGTTCCAAAAAATGTGTTTCAGCGATTATGAAAAACTGTAATGGCGCAGCAGCTATAAAGGTAGCTCTGGTACTTTTTGAACTCCGGCAACAGCACTACCAGAGCCTGCACTGGCACGACACTAAATCAGCCAGGCCTTCAGTGCCGAGGACTGGTGCTATTTACAGCTATAAACTCAGTAGTCAAGAATATTCAGACACCTGCCATTACACCCACAGGAACTTAAATGACTTCCCAGTCTAAGATTAAGAGACTTTATAGTCTGGCGTTATAATTTATTTGTTCCGGGTGTACTGTGGAGTGGGTAAGACTGTTTTTAGTGGCAGGCTAACACATACTGTTGACTTGCGCTAGCATGGCATAAGCATATATAGTCTTTTGATACCGTGAGGGAAATTTGGTCTTTGCATTTATCCCAATCCGTGAATTAGTGAAATACACATATTGAACAATGAGGTGAAGCACACACTAACCAGGTGCAGTGAGGGGTTAGGTGCCTTGCTCAAGGGCACTTCAGCCGTGGATGTGGGCATGGGAGAGCAGTGAGGGGTTAGGTGCCTTGCTCAAGGGCACTTCAGCTGTGGATGTGGGCATGGGAGAGCAGTGAGGGGTTAGGTGCCTTGCTCAAGGGCACTTCAGCTGTGGATGTGGGCATGGGAGAGCAGTGAGGGGTTAGGTGCCTTGCTCAAGGGGACTTCAGCTGTGGATGTGGGCATGGGAGAGCAGTGAGGGGTTAGGTGCCTTGCTCAAGGGGACTTCAGCCGTGGATGTGGGCATGGAAGAGCAGTGCTCAACCATTTCCCCCGCCCACATTTGTCCTACTGAGTCGTGGATCGAACCGGCAACCCTTCGGTTACAAGCCCAAAGCCCTAACCAGTAGGCCACAGCTGCCCCAAGCCTAGCACCTGTGAACTCCGCAACTAGAAGGACTGGATGAAACGTGTTGAAAACGGTCTCCACTGATAAATATCACACTTGCTAACTTGGAAATGAGGTCCTATGTCCAAAATCCTGAACCACCCCTTTAAGACTATTTAATGTACAACCACAAAACAGAAAAAGTTGGGACGTTGTGTAAAATGTGAATAAAAACAGAATGTAAAAATCTGCAAAACTCATATTTAGTTGCAAAAAGGACACAGACAACATATCAAATGACAAATTTGACTATTTCATGGAAAATATATGTTAATTTTGAATTTGATACCAGCAACATGTTTAAAAAAAAAGTTGGGACGGGGGTAACAAAATGCTGGAAAAGTTGTGTAATGATAAAGAAAACAAAAGGAAGAATGTTTCACAATTAGGGTAACTGGCAACACGACTGGGTATGAAAAAGAGCATCCCAGAGAGGCAGGGTCTCTTTGAAGTAAAGATGTAGGGGTATTCATCACTCTGTGTAAACCTGTGTGCACAAATGATGAAACAATGTCATTTTAATGCTTCTAAACATGAAATTGTGACATATTTAGGGAGTTCATCGTCGACAGGACATAATATTATTAAAACATTCAAAGAATCCAGAGAAATCTTTGCAAACAGGGGAAATAGCTGAAAAACAAATTGGATGGCCGTGGTCTTTTGGACCTCAGATGGCACTGCATCAACACCAGACCTGTTTTCAGACCTGTCATTGTATGGGCTCAGGAAAACCTTGAATAACCATTGTCTATGTGCACAGTTTGATACTCAATTCAAAAACTCAGCCAAAATTGTAACAGCTAAATTTGTATTAAGACATGATACAGAAAATACCACCCTCTTATCTGGGCCTGAGCTTGTTTAAAATGGACTGAGGTAACATGGAAAAAGGTCCTGTGGTTAGACCAATCAAAGTTTGCTATTCTTTTTGGAAATCATGGACTCATCTGGGCTGAAGAGGAGAGGGCCTTTCCAAGTATCCAACCTATCCAACTTGTTTTAGTGCTCAGTTCGAAACCCAACATCTATGACGGTGTGGAGGAGCATTAATGCCTACAGCATGGGCATCTTGCACATTTGGCAAAGCACAATCAATTCTGAATGATGTATACAGGTTTTGAGCAACATATACTGCCATCCAGGCAATGTTTTTTTCCAGGGACGACCTTGAATATTTCAGGAAAACAATGCCAAAATGAATTCTGCACATATTTAAATAGTATTTCTCCATAGAGGAAGAGTCCAGGTGCTAAGATGGCCTGTCTGCAGTCCAGATTTGTCAAATTAGGTGCATAATGGAATGGAAAGCATGACTAAGAATACCCCATACTGTTGAGCAACTGAAATCCTATATCGGGGAGTAATGGGACAACATTTCATTATCAAAACTCTAGCAAATGGTCTCCTCAGTTCCTAAACACATTTAATTGTGTTAAATGAAGAGGTGAAGCAGCACAGTGGTAAACATGCTCCCGTCCCAACTTTTTTTGAAACATGTTGCTGGCATCAAATTTAAAATTAACATATGCTTTCCATGAAATAGTCCAAATTTTTATTTTCAACATTTGATATGTTGTCTATGTCCTTTTTGCTGCTAAATATGGGTTTACAAGACTTGTATATTATGACATTCTGTTTTTATTTGCATTTTACACAACGTCCCAACTTTTTCTGTTTTGGGGTTATATAAATAAAGGGCTCTGTTTAAGGTACACACATTGATTTACAAAACGCTGAACACATGTCTCTTTTTTGGACACAGACATTTCAAATAATGTCTCCTTTTTGCAATTTCAAGGCACTACCTTCCAAAATACACCCATGAACCAATTGGGTAACACTTTATTTTACGGGTTCCTTGTTCCAGTGTAATATGTAATATCACATACAGTACTTATGTTGTCCATACATAATGTATTTTTGTGTTCCTACAGATTATTAGACGTGTACTGCAAGATCAAACGTGCCCACTGATTTGACACTACCGGCACACAAAGCCAGTCAATTTGCTTCCTTCAGATACAGGTCTTGTTATAACTTCTGTGTACACTTCCAAATTTAGTTAACTACCGTAAATAGACCCTAGGTTGTTTTCACTCCCGAGTTACGCTTTAATGTTAGGGTGTCAAGAGTCCCAAACTTTACCCCATAGACACTTTTTTCCTTCGCCAAAGAGAGAGGCCACTTTGGCAAAGTATTCTTATTATACATGTATTAATGAAAAAATACATTATGTATGGACAACACAAGTATGTGATATTACATATTACATAATGTTTTTACCAGTGTTGGGAAATAAACATGTATTCCAGATCACACATTTAAAATGCAAAATATGAGTAACTGTATTTAAATACATTTAAGTAGATTCAGTTACACTGATATGTTTAAAGGATTACATTGTAAATCATTATAACATGTACGCCATGCCTTTTTAAACTCAAATTCAAATATTTTTTTTAACTACACCATGTAGCCTACATGTATGTTTCTCTTAGGTCACTCCATTCTCTTTCCCTCTCTGTTTAGCCTAAATGAAAAACCTCTCAGAGAATGTAGAATGTAAAATATGTTTTGATGTCGGCCATAGGCCTATATCCAGCCAGCATGTTTTAAGGCAGTATAGGTTCTCGTTGCTTGACAGTGTTGGCATGGAACTCCCCTTGTGCTGTAGAAATATATTAAAAGAAAACTATGTATACTTTGTTTGGGATGTGGTAGCCTTTTAGCCTACAGTATGTGCAGACAAGACATCTCTGTTCTTCTTTGACACAGTGTAGCTTATACTGTATATCAATCTATCCTCGCTGTAAAGCAGATTGTGGGTTGTTGACACTATGAGTCTCACAACTTCACATAACCTAACTGTTTCATATAGAATGTTCATGAAATCCAAAGTATTCAAAATACATTAATCACTTTGAGTAATCTATTGGATTACGTTACAAAGTAAATTTTAGGGCATGTATTCAGTAATCTGAATACATTTTAAAAGTAACCTTCCCAACCCTGGTTGTTGCACTGTACTTCAGTATGTAGATACACTGGAACAAGGACCCTGTAAAATAAAGTTGTTTAAACACAACTATCGAGTGTGAAGACTCAACAATCCGTCCTAAACACTGTACAACAGGTGAGCCCTTGTCAACAACAGAAATTGAAGGCAATGTAGCACAGAGAGGAAGGGGAAAAAGAGACACTGTTTTGAAAAAACAAATGAAATTAAGTCAAATTAGTGTATGGTTTTGCAGATTTGGTATGGGGTTATGTTATTATATGGGGTAATAAGGTAATAGGGGGTTATAGTGACATGTTTACTGTAAAACAAATTATGATATACAAAGATTTTGTGTGTGAACATTGAAAGAAACTGTAGTGTACTTCACAATGTGGAGAGAAAAATGTCATACAGGTCAATGTACAGGTCTGGTCTTATCTGTCGTATTTGGTCCTGTACTCCTGTAAATTATCCTCTAATCCTACTTGAACAATATTTCTGAAAAAAACACATACACTATATCCTATGAAAACCTGTTTTGCCAAATGTATATTGCATTGAGTACATTAGTGTGTAACTGATTCAAACATAATCCTTATTCATTATCATATTCATAATCATTATAATCATTATAATTATTAATTATATGATGGATGTGTTTGTGATGACAACAAAATAGAGTTGTACTATAAATGTACTACTCTATAAATGTACTAAAATAGAGTTGTACTTTAAATGTATAGTGTACTGTATATATACTATAAATGTATAGTGTTGACTGTAGTGTTGCGTGTCGAGTTGTGTTACCTGTGTGTAGTGTTTTGGGGGGAAAAAACGGCCCTGTTTTCAAAATTGTGCTTAAGCAATGGAAAAAAAACTGTAATGGTGTGTGTTTAATGGTGTTTAATGGCTTCCATCCTGTGGTTGAATATTGCAACTGCAGCTCTCACAATGGTACCCGCCCAAAACCCTCCTCTCTCTATCCATCTCTCTCTGCTATCTCTCTCTCTGCTCTCATCACCCCTCCCTCTTTCTCCATCTCTCTATGCTCTCATCATCCCTCCCTCCTCTTTCTCTCTCTCTCTCTCTCTATGCTCTCATCATCCCTCCCTCTCGCTCTCTCCATCTCCATTTCTCTCCCACTCCATCCCTCCCTCCTCTCTTGCTGATGTCATCAGCATCACTGGAGCTCAATGTCCTCTGTTCAGCCCACTCAGTGCTGCGGCCGGCCATGTTGTTTTTGCTGTGCTGATTCTGCATCACCCCCCCACCACTCTTTCTCTCTCTCTCTCTCTCTCTCTCTCTCTCTCTCTCTCTCTCTCACTCTCCCTCCCTCTCTGAAGTTACGTACCAGGCCCCCCCTGGGTCTGTCAGCAAGGGCGCTGTGAGCCAGGCACAGACACACACACACACACACACACACACACACACACACACACACACACACATGCACGCGCGCGCATGCACAGAAACACAGACACGAGCGAGCAAGTGAGCGAGGTACAGGAGGGGCCAGAGAGAAGCAGAAGAGCAAGGGGACGACAGTAAAGCGCAGGCCCCCAGCAGAGAGCACCAACTGGGGAAGAGACTGCCGACGAGCCCAGGTAAGACGACAGGCCTCCACACAACTGACCAGGCCCAGATCGGCCCATTTGGTTCAGTTCTAGTCCAGGTCTGATGATCATCTGGTAGCGGGGACAGATGCAGATACCCAGGCTGATAGATGGTATACAGTGTGTGTGTGTGTGTGTGTGTGTGTGTGTGTCTGTGTGTATGTTGTGATCATTTATTGGACAAGATACTATGTGATTTTGAATGTAATATTTGTGTGTTTCATTGCTGAGATGTTTGTGTCCTGCTTGATGTGTGGAATGTGTGATGTTTGTGCGTGATGGGGAAGAGAATGGATGTGCGCTGTGTTGTGCGTGCGTGCGTGCGTGTGTGTCAGGGCTGTGGCCTGCCCTAGATGGCCATCTTGGCGATATTTCTTGTGGTAAACAGTAGATATAGCGTGCTACGCCAGATGTTTTCGGCCTGGCCGTTCAAGACGCTTTTATCTCCGCTGTCAATGAAATCACAGTAGATGCCGATTCTGCACTAACCACAAGACGAGCGAATACGCGGTATGGTGTTCGTTACTTTGGTGTATTATTACATACTGTTAGTATAAGACAGTTAAATGTAGACGCGATTATTTAGAATAAAATAATCGTATGTGGTCAGAAAGATGGAGGATGATTTAATGCAGGCATATATGTGACGGTATGTTGTTTACATTGCGGTGGTTATATGCAGCCACAGGAAATCATGGGACTAGCATTCAACTTGAAATAAATTGTAAACCGATACTACGTTGGCTTGATAAGCAATTGTAACGACATATTGCGAATGTGCGTATGTGTTTAATGGGTGGCTGTAATGTTATAATGTTTTTGGTAGCAAAAGGAAATGTCGGCGCAACGATGTTTACGTAGTGCGCGCTCCATTCATTGCTGCGCTGGAAATTTCATCATCTCCTTATGCAGTCAAAATGACACAAACCCTAATGTCATACCGGACATTCAGATGTGTTAAACTCACAGTAGTCGCGTGCAAACGCATGAAGTAAGAGCTTATAGCATTGTTTTGGCAGCTGATGAAGCGCGCTCCCGCTGCTCAACGCACCCTCATCACAGCAGCAGGCTCGACTGCGAGCTGAGGCGCGTTCTCGCTGACACCTGCCGGCAAAGTAAAGCAAGGCGATTTCGTGAGGATGATAAGGCGCTTATTAGGCGATGTATTTACTTAATGTATGTCATACAGAAAGCTGTTGCCGTTTTAGTCGCAGTGTTGCCTTTGAACATTTATTTTAGATTCCAATCATCCTACTTACATTTAGTTGAACACTCACACACACACACAGAGAGAGAGAGGGAGAGAGAGAGGTAGAGAGAGACCCTGCATGGTCATTATAAACGGAGGCCCCTGTGCTGTATATAGATGTGCCATGGTGCGGTTGACAGAGAAACTGGGCAAACAAAGAGAGTGCTGTCCATGCACGGCCATTTGTATCCAGGGGTTTATTCATAGATAGAGCGAGGTGGAGAGGAAATCAGACAGGCGGCACGGAGGCTGTCAGCACAACACCCTGTGGTGGTACATGAGCAAGAGGGGCTGGCCCAGATAGGAAGCAGCCAGCACGGGTTGGAATGGGGCCAGATCTGGACCATAGGGACCTGCTTTCTGGGGGGGATTTGTGTTGAGTTGCTGAGATGTAGTCGCCACTTTCTGTGGTAGTGTATTCCTTTTGTTTCTTTTTCTTTGCAAATGAATGTTGGCGTTGGTATGGTGATGTTCATAGTATAATTGTGTTATAGTAGCCTGTTTTAGAATCTAATGTTATCACCACAGAACAGACTGAACACTGAGACAGTTACACACTTTGAACATAGTCCTATGTCATTTGAAATCAACAACAAACTGGTCAGTCCCCTACAAAACATCTAAAAGATGTCAACATGCATGTTGCATGATTGCATTATCACTGTCATCACCTGTGTCATGTGTGTTTTTGCATATGTATGTTGTGGACCCCCTTGAGGGTTGAGATGAGATGATTCATCATCCCCACTTGAGATGAAATGAGATGATTCATCTCAAAGGGTGTATTGTATCAATAAGTTGACATACAAAAATTATATGAAAAAATAAATAAAAAAAACATTAATTCAGTGGCCAATGCCTGTCTTTTTGGAGGGTGCAATTGTATTGGCTGACCTCATTGTTCATACACATTAAACAACAGAATCAAAGCAGGGCCCAGGTGAGCCATGGAGACATTAGAATGGTGAGTGGTGTGTGTGTACTGGGTGGGAAAGTGTAGGCCTATTAGTTGAACTGCTATTGGGTCTACAAATCTGCTCATCATCTCCTTTTGCATTAAAGTGTGTGTGTGTGTGTGTGTGTGTGTGTGTGTGTGTGTGTGTGTGTGTGTGTGTGTGTGTGTGTGCATGTGTGTGTGCGTGTATGTGTTTGGTCTAAATATTACCAGGAGATTTCAAGGTCCACCGGTCCCCTCTTAACAGGGCCATACTTGACAGGGTCATAGTTGTTAGCACGTCAGGTCATAGTTGTTTCCACGTTATTACCAGGGTTGTGGGGAGGATCTGCGCGCAGTGAGAGTGAGGGGCTGCGATTGCACAGTCCAGGCTGCTGGAAGGCGCATTATAGAACTACAGTCATCAATATTACCCCATTTCAAGTTCACAGTGATCAGCCGAGTTTTCCTGATTCTCCCGATTACCACTCCACTACTGCTTCCTGTCATGTTGATAGTTTTCCACTTAAGCGGTCCTTCCGTGGGATCAAACATCAGTCTAAGCTGCTGGCTATGATTGGGTACTAACTAAGCCACTCATTCATTTTCTGTTTGTCTCCCCCAGGTGGCTGTTCTCCCTTATAATTCACACACACACACACACACACACACACACACACACACACACACACACACTCCAGCCCCCCCTGTAAGGCAGGATGGCGGGGGCGTCGGTTAAGGTGGCCGTGAGGGTGCGGCCCTTTAACAACAGAGAGATCGGCAAGGAGAGCAAGTGCATCATTCAGATGACAGGAAATACCACCAGTAAGTATGCATACATGCACACACACACACACACACACACACACACACACACACACAGAATAACAACTCTGGAAACATTTGAAACCTCTGGAGACAAGAAACATCTGAATCCCTTTTATTAAAACTATTTTTGTGTTTTCCTTTACAGCTATCCTGAACCCCAAGCAGCCCAAAGAGAATAAGAGTTTTAACTTCGACTACTCCTACTGGTCACACACCTCAGTACGTTCTCTCACACCAGCACACACATATTCACCGTCCTAGAAACACACACACACACAGACAAACACACACACACACACACACACGCACACACGCACACACACACACACACCAAGCCAGACACAAAATTAAACTGTTCCTATTTTCAGATACTTTGTCAAATATGTTTCCAGCTACAAAGCACTAGATGATTTAAATACATTTTCATTGAGGCTACAAAACCAAAGGAAGAATTTCCCACGGAGACAGGCACCACTGTCTGTCTGATCATTGTATTCTTTTGCATATTTCTGTCTCTACTTTTTAAACATACTGTAGTCTACTGTTTTCAGTCATGTTTTCATACCCTCTTCATCTCTCCCCTCCTTCCTCCTCCTCTCATCCTTTCCTCCATCCTCTATCCATGCCCTTCCTCTCTTTCCACCTCTCTTCTATTCCATCTGTCCCTCCCTCTTTCTCTCTGTCCCACTCCCCCTTTTTTCTTCTCTTCTCTTCTCTTCTCTACTCTACTCTTCTCTCCTCCCCTTTCCCTTCCTCTCTCTCCCCTCTCCTCTTCCTTTCTTCTCTTCTCTTCTCTTCTCTTCTCTTCTCTTTTCTCCTCTCCTTTCCTCCCTTCTGCCTCCCTCTCTCTCTGCAGCCAGAGGATGTGAACTTCGCGTCCCAGTTGCAGGTGTATAAGGACATTGGGGAGGAAATGCTGCTGCACGCGTTTGAAGGCTACAACGTCTGCATCTTTGCCTATGGGCAGACCGGAGCAGGGAAGTCCTACACCATGATGGGCAAACAGGAGAAGGACCAGGAGGGCATCATACCACTGGTACCTTACACACATAGACACGCACACACTCACACACATACACACTCACACATAGACACACCCACACACTCACACACATACACACGCGCACACACATTGACTAAGGCTCTGTACTTGTTTGCAGCTTTGTGAAGACCTTTTCACCAAA